>NW_024080897.1:1733947-1941785 GCF_003009895.1 Hyaena hyaena
ACATGGATGGACCTTGAGGGTGTTATGCTGAGCGAAATAAGTCAGGCAGAGAAGGACAAATACCATATGTTTGCACGTATAGGAGGATTAGGAGGAACTTGACGGAGGAACAAGGGGGAGAAGAAGGGCGGAAATGGTGGGGGAAAGGGAGAGAGGCAAACCATGAGAGACTCTTGAATGCTGACAAAAACTGAGGACTGATGGATGTGGGGGGGAGGGGGGATGGGCATGGAGGAGGGCACTTTGGGGATGAGCACTGAGTGTTATGTGGAAACTAATTTGACAATAAACTATTTGTAAAAAAATAAATAAATAAAAATATCAGCACACTTCAAAAAAAAAAAAACAACCCTAAAATTGACTGTGGGACGGTTAAAAAAAAAACTCAGAAAATATACTAAAACCCATTAAATGGTACATTTTAAAGGGATGAATTATAGATCAACTGTCTCAATAAGCTGTTAATAAAAAGTTGATGAGCTATGGATTACACAGAAAAATATGTCCCCATGACTGACTAAAAATTAGAAGTAACAAAAAAGAAAATAACAAATTGAAAAGGAGTTACAGTTCTAACTAAATTTTGATCACAAGATATCTGCTTACAGGATGTCAGCACAGAGGCTGTTCTAAGCTAACAGTGAAATATGACCTATTAAGGTCAAAATTTTCAACAGAAGAAAATTGATGATTTCCTGACTGACTAGCCAAGACTTTTAATCACTGTTGTAGACAACTTGAAATGTGATTTACTTTTATAGGAGATGAACCTATAAGAAAAATCAGTGTATACTTTAAAAGTGATTAGATAATATCAAATAACTATAC
The DNA here is from genome assembly GCF_003009895.1 of Hyaena hyaena. Lineage (NCBI taxonomy): Eukaryota > Metazoa > Chordata > Mammalia > Carnivora > Hyaenidae > Hyaena > Hyaena hyaena. The sequence goes on from NW_024080897.1 coordinate 1,734,776, forward strand.
TTCATATAATTTTAACTCTAATATAAATATATGATCTACTTGATAGCCTTTTAATTACATATGAATTCCCACAAAAATTCACATCAATAACTATTATTATCTATGAAATAATTTGCATATTATATAAAAGCTTACTGAACAAAACAGAGATCAGTTACAAAATGCTGTGTTAAAGAAGTACTTTACCTTGCAGTTCCCAGACTTTCAAAGGCATCATTTCTTTGCTACTCTCAATCAGGTATTTTTGGAATGCTGTCAGATTATCTCTAAGATGTGAGTATCTTTCTCTGCATTAGAATATTAAGTCATGTTAATTATCATCACCTAATACAAATTATGCAAGTAGTATATTTTGAAATTATAACTTTTTCAAACAACTAGACACACACAAAAAAACTGTTCCATCCAGATAATAAATTGTGATACAGCTATATCCACAGAACTTAAAAACAATGAGGTATATATGTCCACTTTTTTAAATATAGAAAACAAAACAAACAAAATCTGGAGGGATGTACTCTCAATTGTTACCATGTTGACATTATGTAAAAGGGATCCAAGAATGAGGGCAGAAGCATTAGCTTTTACATTCTATACTTTTTAACATTTTATAAATTACAAGTATTGCTTTTATAATTTAAAACAAACTATTTTATAAAGAAAACATTAATGTTGCCTATATAATCTTAAAGTTCCATCTATGAAACTTATCAAAATCTTTAGTCAGATAATTTTGCCTGATGTCAAACACCTCTATGTATCTTTATAGAATGACAAATAATAACGTAATAGGAATGACATCTTACTACACAGATGATCTACACTAGAACTTCTGGGTGGCTCAGCTGGTTGAGCATCTGACTCTTGTTTTTGGCTTAGGTCATGATCCCAGGGTTGTGGGATTGAGCCCCGCATCAGGCTCCATGCTTATGCCAGTCTGTCTGTCTGTCTCTCTCTCTCCCTCTGTCCCTTTTCCCCTGCTTGTGCTCTCTCTCAAAAATAACAAAAATTAAACTATAACTTCTTTTTTCTAACTCATGAAATCAAGACATAGTGCAGTTTAAGATTTAAATACAATTATTTTTTTAAAACATCTTACAACCAACACAACTTACAAAATACATATTTCAACAGCAAAAAGATTTTAAAAAGAAATAAAAAATATACAGAACAGACAGAAATGCATTAATCATATAATTACAATAAATAAATACACCACAGTGTGGATGTCATGCAATTTTATTACAACGGGGGGTGGGGGGCACGTTTTAAAAACAAATCAAGACTGACTACAACTGTTCTTACAGGGAAAGAGCAAGAGAACTTCTTCCATAAGGAAGTTCCTAAATTAACTCCTCCTTTCTCAACTTAATTATGGAGCGAAATTAAGTTTACAAGAGCTACATTACTGTTTTCATATTTAATAATAATCTTAATTCTCACTGCTAAAATTATTTATGTAACTCAGACAAAAATACATTATTCATCTAATACCTCTCAAAGCAAAGGGTTTTTGCCTTAAATCAAATTAGTAGCTCTGTAAGAATGAATTTGAGTATTTCCTCTTTTAAAAATCCCTAATATCCCAGGGCTCCAAAGGCTTTTTTTTATAGAATGTGCAATTTATTCCCATAAAAAGTTTTATGCTTAAAAAAAAGGAATAGAACTGTGGATTCCAAGATGCCGAGATACAGCTGACAATGGAATAAAAGTGTGTTGTTATCCACTAAATAAATACTTTACTTAGAATAAATCCATTTTGCAGGACGCATGAACTTCTCAAGGTCAACTAGTACGGCACTGTGCCGGCAGACTTTAGTAACTGTCATCTGTATAAATCAGCAGAGGCTCCACAAATGTTCTCCTGGTCTGTACAGTACCTTCTCGCCAGGAGAACGGACCTTGGTGTCCTTTATAAATACTTAGAACATTAAATAAAAATTAAAGCTATTAATAACAACTGTCCTTTACCTTTAATTAATCTTGTCTTTTTAAAAAAGCCACCCACTCCCGTCTTGTAAATAAGGGAAAGCACATATAGAATGACAACTACCCCCATTCATGAACATTCAGAGAACACTCACCAGCCTATTCTTGGTCTCCAATCAGTGATGCAAGAAAAAAAAAAAACGGGGGGGGAGTTGGCACAACTTTAATATCTGAACAGTTACTTATATGTGTGCATGCAATTAATAAGAGACCATTAAAAGGTTTTCAATATGTCAATCTGCACACAGAAATTTAAGAAAATGCAAATTTTCTCTTCTGAGGCATAAAAATTTTATGTCATGTGAATGACCCAATAATAACCATGATTTTTCTAACCCAGAAGATCTGTGAAAGACGCTATAATGTTTTGTTTGCTTGTTTTTTGACGACTTATCTTGACAAAGACTTATCTTGACAAAGATAAGTTGGATCATTTCCAATTCCTATTTTTCTGATCATACTCATCATAGTGTGAAACTGGTGATTATTTTTCAATTTTGTGCTTTGCATTAGCCACGTATTACTTTTGTAATAAAACCAATTACGTGTATACTTTAAGAATCGAAACATATGCCAACATAGCACACTGAACTCCTTTAAGAACACAGTAATGGAACTTCATTTCTATTCAGACTTACTTTAGTTTCCCGAAGAGAAATCCTTGAACTTCATTTGTTTCAATCCCATCCTCTACAGTAGCATTAGTCAATGCTATTTTGGAAACAAAATAATACAAAAACATTTTCAGACTGGAAAAAGGAGATGTAATAAAAAATTAGAAGAACACAAGATCACATTCCTTTTGTTTTACCTTGTTCTTCTTTCACGTATCAGCTCACTGATAACATGCATGTGCACATGCTTGTATTCCCAACTGTGCTCTGTTAAACAGGCTTGGATCATTAAATATCTAACAAATGCTTTACACATTATTTCACAGTCAAGTTCCATTTTATAACCAGAATGGTAAGCCAAAGTGGCTGCAACAAATCCTGGGCTTAGCTCTTAGCCAGGCAGGAGCTCCAAACTCTAACAAATGTAAGCATGCATGTGTATTTCCAATGCCTTTAAAGATAATCAAGAAATCTTTAGAAAGACCCCAAACTCATGGCCTCAAAATGTTAAGGATATAACATTATACAGTCATCTCCCCCTTTCCTTCTCCTTTACTCACCAAATAATACAACATACAGGGCGGTAAATGGTACATGTAAAGGGTACTTGGGATCACAAGGACTCGCGACCTCTCACGGCACGGGGCTGCTCTCAGGGTGCATCAGACCCGTTCAGGTACACTCCTCCCTCCTCTCTCTTCTGAAGGCCCTCACCTCAGGACTGTAGCTAAGAGCCCTGGGTGTTCAGATCTAGTCTTCCTTCTCCTCCCTTTTATTCCTTCATCAGGCAAATATTTGTTGGCTGCTTGCTAGGATTCCTGCCACACAGACACCAGGAAGAGAGACAAAAAAGAAACAAACTCCACTTGGGGTGCCTGGGTGGCTTAGTCGCTTAAGCGTCCGACTTTCGCTCAGGTCATGATCTCACGGGTCGTGGGTTCGAACCCCGCATCGGGCTCTGTGCTGACTGCCAGCTCAGAGCCTGGAGCCTGTTTCAGTCTGTGACTCCCTCTCTCTCTGACCCTCCCCTGCTCACGCTGTCTCTCTCTCTCTCTCTCTCCTATAAATAAAACATTAAAAAAAAAAAAAAAGAAACAAACTCCACTTGGGGGAAAGGAGAGAGACAAACAGAAAATCTCAAGGCACTGTGTCAAGTTTCTTACGAAAGCAGCACATAATACATGGGCTGTAGAAAGGAGAAAACCACCCTCGACAGAGAAAGACAGGCAGCCGTCTCGGAGGTACTAACAGATAGGACTTTTAAAAGATGCATAGGTCTTTGATGAAAGAGAAGTGGGAGAAGATGGAAGGTTTCAGACAGAGGGAACAGCATATGCTAAAGGATAAAAGTGCTCTATAGAGGCCATAAAGGCTTAGCATGGAGCCAAACACGGAGGCATCCACGGAACAGAAAATTATTCCGTGTATCGGTTTACTGTTGCAGAGCCAGAGGGGACAAATGAGAGGCTGAGGAAGGGTGATAAGGCAGAAAGAGGCTGGCGTGTGGAAGCTGTCTCTGCAACACCATGGACTGGAATTTATGAGGGACATTATGGGGAGCCATGAAGGGACTTCAACCAGGAGAATCACAAAGCCAGATTTTCAGCAGAGGGCATTCCATCTGAAAGCGCTGTCAGGAATACCCATTAATTTATATGGGGGGAGGGTAAAGGCACAGAAGGCCAAAGATCAGAGAGAAGGCCAGTTAGAAGCCAGACACATGTGTACAGAGGGAACACCTGAACTGAGTTAAATACGTAATATAGAACATTCACGTGATCACTGGATTTAAAATTTTTTTCCACCTGACAGTTTATGTTTTTATTATTTTTAATTTTTTTCAATTTTATTTTTTTTCACCTGACATTTTAAAGAAAATTCCACAAGCCCAAGGACAGCTAGAAAATGCCTTATGTTACTATTTTAACTGTAAAATAAGACACCAAACTATAAAGCATTATAAGGCTACATATAAGCTATACAGAAATACATAAAATTTGATACTACTTTTCCAGTAACTCTTTAACTGGTAGGACTTAACAGTAATACAGATCTTTATTTGAAGCACATTCAGGAGGAATGGCCAGAACAAAGTCTGTGATCAGAGCAGGGCCTCCAGGACCCGGATAGAAAAATAAAGTTGAAGCAGAAGCCACATCTGAGAGCGTATAAAAGAATGAATTAAAAACTCTTAACCAAGAATCAAGTATAAATAAGTTTGAGATGAACCAGAGAAGAAAAGATTTTCCTAAGAATCTCAAAACTTCATTTTGTTCAGGTCTCCAGACTCCTTTATCTGGGGCCTGCAGTTAGTACATACAACCGTGGACAGATATCAGTTTGTAGACACAAATCTAATTAATCCACTTCATCTAATGGTTGAGGCCTCCCCCCTCCTACTTCAAGAATAGCATCATCATCCTAAGTTCATTATAAACACTTGAGACAAAGTGCCCTAAGACCATGTGTTGTCAATGACTTTCAGATTTACTGAGATACTGATCCCCTTACACACCCCGCCCCCACTCTGGAGGCTGCTGGGCATGTGGTGGGCCAGTCACCTCCAGTCATAACCAGTCTCGCCTCTTACCTCAGTATGCCTTGCACATGGTACCATTTTTTTATATGTTGCTGAAAATGGTTGGGAACTCACTGGATAAAAGAAAATAATATGCTGTTTCCAATTTCTAAAAGAGTTTTTGAAAGCACAATATGAAACACGTTTCTTTCAGTTTAAAAATTAAATTCTAAACTCAGGAGAACCATGTCTACCCCATCCTCAGCCTCAGATTATCTATCATATGTAAGACTACAGTCATTACATTAAAAAATTTTTTTAACATTTTATTTATTTCTGAGAGAAAAAGAGAGAGACAGTGTGAGCAGGGGAGGGTCAGAGAAAGAGGGAGAAACAGAATCCGAAGTAGGCTCCAGACTCTGGGCTAGCTGTCAGCACAGAGCCCGATGCAGGGCTTGAATCCATGAACCGTGAGAACATGACCTGAACCGAAGTCAGATGCTTAACCGACTGAGCCACCCAGGCGCCCCGATAGTCATTACATTTTAAAAAGAACAAAGTTTGTAAACCTCCAAATTTTTATTCTACTCAAATACAGAGAGTAAACTTACTTTTAACTTGGGTATCATCCAAAGCTTTGTATTCTGTACTCTTAATCGCTAGCTCCACACCATAGCCAGATAAGTACATTTTCTGTGAGACCGGTTTCTGTTCAAACATATTGATTTTTTTAAAAAAGAGAAAATATTTATTCAAACATCTTCTTTTAAATTCAGTATGTTTGTTTATTAGGACATTAGGGTAAATTTCTAACACTGACTTTTTAAATCAATGAATTACTATTATTTGGGGGATATTTATACTCTCTCTAGGTAAAGTTTATCAAGGACCCAGAATTTGGTTGATTACCACTTCTTAACTTTCTAAAAACTTTGCAATGACTCTAATGTTTTAATATTTTTAAGTTTATTTATTTTGAGACAGAGAGAGAGAGAGAGAGAGAGAGAGAGAGCGTGCGCGCACACATGCACACAAGCAAGGGAGGGGCAGAGAGGAGGAGAGACAGAATCCCAAGCAAACTCTACTCCATCAGCACAGGGACAGATGCGGGCTCGAACTCACAAACCATGAAATCATCACCTGAGCTGAGATCAGGAGTCAGACGCTTAACTGAGGCCACCCAGATGCCCCAAATGTTTTAACTACTCTTTTGCAAAGAAAAAATATCTGATCTTTTTATGTTCATGGTAACTTCCCCAATTCTCCTAAGAGTTAATTAACAGAGGCTCTCATACAATCGAGTTTCAATAAAACTATACTCCTTTTGGTGAATGCCACAAGATTTCCTAAACCAGCAAATGCTCTTCACTTGCTAGTTGTCTAGGTATAGGACAACCATAGTGGTGCCAAGAGCAAATACTGTAGAGTAGAGGTAAAAGCCACATAAACAACACAGCATCAAAGCTGAACAACGTGATTACACTTTTATTCATGTTCCTAAATGATTAAAATATACCAAATGCCACAAATGAGTATCTAGTCTTCAATGAGGGGCAACAATTGCCTAAAACGGAGCTGTCTGAAGGGGAGATATAAAACTTACTTCTAGAGATTAACCCATCAAGGCAGAAAAGTTACATTTTTTTCAAAAGGTAAGCAACTTGGATGAAGAATACTTAATACTTTTTGAAGATTCTTTCTAACTTCTAGATCTAAATTCTTAACAACCGTGCTACAATGTATCATTTGGCATATTCATTCAGTGTAGGAAACTAGTTTAACCTAGTGCCCAGTCAACTCCCTTGTGCACTTTTGCTTACTCAGGTTCACATGAGAGCAGTTTCACAGTCCTACACATGACAGAGGAAGAGGTAGAGATCTGAAGGAAGGAAAACTTTAATACTGTATTACTCTTTTTATTCTCTTCTTTCCTCCCTAAAGTTCTTTTCCAGCCTTAAAAAGAAGTATATGACCAGAGTAATTACTCCTGGGATGTTCTATTTTCAAATAAGAGAATATAAGAATTAATTTCAGATATGCAGACAAGTATTTAACACTGCAGCCCACATGAAAATGTAACTTGCTAATTTCTCAGGCACATGCTACAATGAAAGATAGCATGAGAAAACAGAGTGGCTTATAATTATGGTCATCTGAAAAAGTTAAAAATATTTTAAAGAGTTTTCAATTTCACATAGCACAATTTAAAAAAGCATTTTGACTATTCACTAAAATGGCAATCAGTTGGTAGAGAAGCAAATTGAAGCTTCAAGTCTACATATTTTGTTATAGTTCATAAAAGAAATGCAATTTCATATAACCAATTTCCATTATCAATTCTGAAATATTATTAGCTCCTCAGGAATAAGGATAAATGTTTATTAAATTCATATTTACTATCTCCATTTGAAAATGTATTAATATAAAATTTGAATGGTAGTTTAATAAGCTTGAGTTTGCAAACCAAAAATGCTCACAGACTAAATCAATTGGTGAGAAGAATCTTTCTTCATTTTTCTATTTCTTCTCTCCCAATAAAATTAGGCATCTGTTTCAAAAGCAGCATAAATAAGTACATTTTATTAGAATTACATTGACTAGATTTAAAACATAACTATTTTGAATGTACAATAGGTCATTCATTAAAAAGAAAGCTGTAATTTGATTCTACTAAGTGCCCAGATAGTTGGCTGGTATGATTTCATAGTACACTTAATGGCTGCATTCTCCAAAAAATAAGTTGGGACACTGAGTCTCAGTAGATGAGCATACCTCTCTGTAGGGTACATCAGAATCAGTTGGGGGACTGTTCTTAAAATTCCAGTTAACATACAGTGTAGTCTTGGCTTTCAGAGCAGTGACTCATCTCGTACATATCACACCCAGTGCTCATCTCTAAAAGTGCCCCTCCTTAATGCCCATCTAGCCTTTCTCCTCACCCACCTCCCCTCCAGCAAGCCTGTTTGTTCTCCATATTTAAGAGTCTCTTACGGTTTGCCTCCCTCTCTGTTCTTATCTTATTTTTCCTTCCCTTCCCCTCTGTTCATCTGCTGTGTTTCTTAAATTCCAAACGTGAGTGAAATCATATATTGGTCTTTCTCTGACTTATTTCACTTAGCGTAATACTCTCTAGTTCCATCCATGTTGTTGCAAATGGTAAGATTTCATTCTTTTTCATCACCGAGTAGTATTCCAGTGTGTGTGTGTGTGTGTGTGTGTGTGTGTGTGTGTGTACACACACACATACACATCTTCTTTATCCATTCATCAGTTGATGGACATTTGGGCTCTTTCCATAATTTGACTATTCTTGATAGCACTGCTATAAACATTGGGGTGCATATGCCCCCTTTGGATCAGCTTTTCTGTACCCTTTGGATAAATACCTACTAGTGCAATTGCTGGGTTGTAGGGTGGATGTTTTTATTTTTTTTTTTTATAAAATTTTTTTAATGTTTTTTTTTTTTTTATTTATATCTAGGAGAGAGAGAGAGAGGGAGACAGCGTGAGCAGGGGAGGGTCAGAGAGAGAGGGAGTCACAGACTGAAACAGGCTCCAGGCTCTGAGCTGGCAGTCAGCACAGAGCCCGATGCGGGGCTCGAACCCACGAACCGCGAGATCATGACCTAAGCGAAAGTCGGACGCTTAACCGACTAAGCCACCCAGGCGCCCCAGGGTGGATGTTTTTAAAAAAGATAAACATATACTTCAATCTATTTCCATTTGTACTCTGATATAATGGACATAAACACTATTAGTTGAAAGTGTACAACATGATTTAATAGATGTACATTATGAAATGATTACCACAGAAAGCTTAGTTAATATCCATACCTCAGGGTTTTTTTTCTTATGATAAATACTTTTAAGATCTATTCTCTCAGCAACTTTCAAATATGCAAAGGCACTATTAAGTACAGTCACCCTAGAACTTGTAACTGGAACCTTGTATTTTCCAACCACCTTCACCCATCATCACCACCTCCCATAACCACCAATCTATTCTGATTTTATGAGTTTGGTTTTTTTAGATTCCACATATAAATGACATTACAGTATTTCTCTTTCTCGGACTTATTTCACTTGGCATAATGCCATCAAAGGCCCATCCGTGTTGTCACAAATGGCAGGATTTCTTTAAGGATAAATATTATTCTACTGTATACATGTGCCACATTTTCCTTATCCATTCATCCATTGTTCCCATGTCTTAGTTATGGGAGGTAATGCTGCCATGAACATGGGAGCACAGAAATCTTCTCAAGTTAGTGCTTTCTTTCCTTTGAATGTATACCCAGAAGTAGAAATGCTGGACCATATGGTGGTTCTTTTTAAAATTTTTTGAGGAACTCCAAGCTGTTTTCCATAGTGGCTGCACCAATTTACACTCCCCATCAACAGTGCAAAAGGGATTCATTTTCTCCACATCCTCTTACACTTGTCTTATTGGTAACAGCCACTCTAACAGGTGTGAGGTGGTATCTCACTCTGGTTTTGATTTATATTTCCGGGTGATGAATGATGTTGACCGCCTTTTCACATTTGTGTTGGCCATTTGTAGGTCTCCTTTGGAAAAATACCTAATCAGGTCCTTTGCCCATTTTTTAATCAGATTGGTTTTTTTTGATACAGAGTTGTAGGAATTCCTTATGTATTCTGGATATTAGACAGAGATTAGATCATGAGATAAATGATTTGTAAATATTTTCTCCCATTCCTTCCATTGCCTTTGGTTTTGTTAGTGGTTTCCTTTGCCGTGCAGAGGCTTTTCATCTGATGTAGTCCTATTTCGTTTTTTCTTTTCTTTTTAATTTTATTGATCCTGATTTTTGTTTTGTTGCCTTTGCTTTTGATGTCAAAGCCAATAAAACCACTGTCAAGACCATTGTCAAGGGGCCTTTTTATTAGGTTTTCTTCTAGGACATTTATAGTTTCATACTATTTGTTTATCTTTATTTTGAGAGAGAAAGTTGGCAGGGAAGGGCGGGGGGGGGAGAGACAGACAGAGACGAGAGACAGAGACGAGAGCGAGAGAGAGAGAGAGAATCCCAAGGCTCTGTGCTGTTAACATGGAGCCTAATGCAGGGCTCAAACTCATGAACTACCACGATCTGAGCTGAAATCAAGAGTCAGATGTTTAACCAACTGAGCTACCCTGTCACCCTCATATTTTATGTTTAAATTTTAAATCCATTTCAAGTTAATTTTTATAAGTGTTATAAGACAGGAGGCCATTTCCATTCATTTGCATGTGGTTATCTAGTTTCTTCAGCATCATTTAACTGAGTATGCTTGGATCCTTTGATGAAAATTAGTTGACTATAAATGTATGGATTTATTTCCTGGCTCTCTGTTACACTGATCCATGTATTTTTATTCCTATACGACACTGTTTTAATACTATAGCTTTGTAATATAATTTGAAATCAGGAAGTGTGATGCCTCTGGCTTTGTTCCTCATTCTCAAGATTGCTTTAGATTTTAAAGCTACTGCAATCAAAATATTACTGTATTTGTGTAGAACAGACATATATATATATTACTGGAACAGAGAGGCTAAAAACATAAATGCTTGGTACGTGATGGCTTAGAATAAAGACTTAACTGTTCAACAAATCATGTGGGGGCAAATAATCTTCTATATGGAAAAACCAGAATTATATCTCTACCTCACAGCATATTCAAACACAGTCCAGATGGATTAAAGACCAAAACATAAAGGATAGCATTTTAGTGGTCACAGGACAATACAGGAAAATCTCCTTATGACATTGAGAAGAAAACCATTAAAGCAAAGGTGGATATGTCTGACTAAATCTCTATACTTGTGCTGTAGCAATGAGGTCATAACTTTTTTTTTAATACTAGAAGCCAGAAATAACGCTAGAAGATGTTTGCAAGCTATGGAAGAAAGGATTAGTATTCAGAATATATTTTTAAAAATCTGTATATGAGAAAAAGAAAAAAACCAAAGAATCTAAGATAAAAATAGGTAAAGAATATGGATAGGCAATTAACAAGTATATCTGCAATGCTTTCATTACTTTACATATTATTATGCAAGTAACTATATTTCAATATAAAACCCTCTTTCCATGCTGGGACTGTAGCAGTAAAAGCAGAATTTTTCCAATGGTCATTATATTCTAGTACATATGTGTGAGTTTGGTTGTGTGGGGTGGAGGGAATGGATGGTGCAGAGGTATAAAAGATAACTTAAGATATAGCAATGAATGCTATAAAATCATTAGACAAGAATAATGTGATAAAAGTGTGATAGCAATGAAGTTGGAAAGGTGGGAACACAACACATCTGACCAGAAACTTGAAGAAAAAGTAGCCACCTATCCAAAGACATAGTTAGGAGAATTCCTGGATCAAGCTTCACACTTTGAATATATACCATCAGTTTTATCAAATTAGATTTTCTCATAGTAATATTTTCATTAAAAATAACTACTTATGAATCCTAGCAAATATTACATGCATTATGGTTTTGGTTTTTATCCAAGTTTTAAGTGTGTTTCAGATTTAAGAAAGAATATGAAAAGAAATATCAACACGATAATCTCAGAGAAGATACAGAATCCCAATACATTTTTCCACATAAAATTAACATTTGATAGTTGTATTAATTCTTAAATATCTTTAGGAGTGCCTGGGTGGCTCAGTCTGTTAAGCATCAGACTCTGAGTTTCAGCTCAGGTCATCATCTCATTGTTCGGGAGTTCAAGGACCGCATCGGGCTCTGCGCTGACAGAGAAGGAGCCTGCTTGAGACTCTCTTTTCTCTGCCCCTTCCCCACTCACATGAGTCTTTCAAAATAAATAATTAAAAAAATTTTTTAAATCTTTAAATAACTGTTCAGGAGGAACTTATGTAAAATCTGGTATGGAAATTATTAAACAGATTTTTTATAGCCAAAATAATCTTGGATAAAATTGTACCTGAATATAATGCCGAAGAACATACAGAATTTCCCCATTTTTAGCCTTTTCAGACAATACTGTGTGAAATTTACCAAAAACTCTGGTACCCATTTCAGCATAGAGTATAATCACTGGTAAATTCTCTTTGTTTGTAGGAAATTTATGATCTCCTTTAAATAGATAAGGTCTGGGCCTAAAATGGAAACAAAACACAAACTTCAAAAAGAATTCAAAGAACATATGGGAAATACATCATGGCCTTTTAGTATTTCTGCTTATCAAACAACTTACAGGAAAAAATATACACACGTTTCGTGTGTGTGTGTGTGTGTGTGTGTGTCTCACAGAAAAAGTAAACTTCCTGTGGTGAATTTTCATCCTGTGTGCAAGTTAACATAATAACTACTATGGGAGAATTAAAAAATGTAAACAAAATATACCTGCAAAATAACTTTACTTATACATAAAACAATACACACAAGACAGAATGCAATATAAACATGCTGTAAAATTTTATAGCTGTATGTCAATAACTGAGAAAGAATCCTATATGCACATCTAGCATATGAAATTTGAAGGAATCAACAGAAAGTGACTTCTACTGAAGACAGAAAAGGAATCTGTTTAACCCAAAATTGAATATTACAAACATTTTTAAAGAAAGTTCACAATCTTTAAATAATGACATATAATGGCAATATATTTTTCAATGCAATAAAATTTATATTTTATTCAATTCAAAAGGTATAATTTTTTATAGCTCACATTTCCTGAAAATGAGTTCCAAATACTTAAAAAACAAAGGCACTATATCATACAAAGATTATCAGTACTTAATAACAGCTCATTAAACCTGCAAGGATAATCAAACAGAGAAGTCCTATAAACCAGCCCTAACATAAACAGACTTTGATACCTTTTAATTTGCCAGGCACTATGCTAGATTCTTTGTACCTATTATTACAGTCTATCTTCCCAACAATTCCTTTAGATAGTTACTATCATTTACTTAATACTTCTAGGGCTTCTGAGGCTCAGCCAAGTTAAATATCCAAGGCAAGATCAAACAGAAAGCCAAATTTCAACTCTTAACTATGGAATCCTAAGCCCACATCTTTTTAACAATTTATACAGGTAGAAAGAAAAACAAGATACTGAAGTTAATAACAAAGGTGTCGAGAAATAACATTTAATGAATTCAGATCTCTACAGCCTTTTAGTCATTTACTACCTTTAAATAGTACAAACAAAAGGCGAGAGGAAAAGGAGAGAAGAATAACACAGCTACAGCATGCTAGTGAAAAGGCTGTGGGTTTTGAAATTAGGCAGAATTGGATTCAAGTTCTAATTAACTACTTACTAGCTATGCAGCTCTGAACCAGTGATTTGATCTCTCTTGGGCCTATTTCTTAATCTGTTCAAGAGGAGGAATTCTTGCTACCTCCTAGGTAGCTTTACCAAAAGGACTTGCAAATCATCTCGCAAAGCACGAAGCAAGCACATGCCTGATGCTCAAGAAATGATCATTCTCTCAGTCTAGCAAACCTCCACTTTCTTCAACTATAGACCAAAAGTACCATCAAGGATCCAACCAAATGTTGGATATTATAGCACCATTAACGATGAAAGTAGGGGGTATTTATCTATGTAATTATGATTATACATACCTCGATTTTTCCAAAAGGACATATAAGAACTTGATAGCACTGTTGACTATGGGGAGGAGTTCTAGAAGTCTGGAGTTAAGAATCATATAATTTGCTGTATGTATATGTTGTATTATTCTAATTTTTAATGTTTAAATTTAATACATTGGGAACATGTTCTTTTGGTGTAAGTTAACATAAAATACATCAAAAGAATAAAAAGACAAATACTGCACTTAGATTAACATACTGAATTGTTAAGTCATTTTCTACTGATGCCCTCAGCTTTCATAAACTAGATATATATAGGATTCTTTTTCACTTACTGACATAACTATAACATTTTACAGCATGTTTATAGAAGTCTATTTTAATATGTTTATTGTTTTGGGTGTAAAGGAAATTATTTTGTTGGCATATTTTCTTTACATTTTTAAATTCTTACACAGTAGTTAATTTGCCCACACAAGGTAAGAATGAAAATTCTCAACTAAAATTTAAAATGAAAACTGAATATTTTTGTCAAGAAGTATAATTTTAGGGGTGCCTGGGTGGCTCAGTTGGTTAAGCACCTGACTTCAGCTGAGGTCATGATCTCAGGTTTTGTGAGTTCGAGCCCTGCATAGGGTTCTGTGCTGACAGCTCAGAGCCTGGAGACTGCTTTGGATTCTGTATCTCTCTCACTCTCTGCCCCAACCCATGCCCATTCTGTCTCTGTTTCTTTCAAAAAATAAACAAATATTAAGAAAGATAATTTAAAAAAGTAAATAAAAATAAAAAATTTTAAAAAGTATAATTTCAAATATGAAAAATTAAAAAATATTCTATTACTTGAGTGAAATAGAAATTGATAAAATCATTCAGTGATAACCACTGAATTTTATAGAGAAGCATTTCTAAAATATTGGCAAGAAACTTACAGACTTTCTACAACAAACTAAGGTAAATAATTTTTCAATTTTATGACATGGCTGGAAAATTGTACATGTATAAATTATATCTTCTAATAGAGAAATTCAAATTTCTATTTTGTTTATAATTATTATAGAATAGGCTTACCAATGAATATAAGTTTACTTTTACATTTAAAAAAAATGGCTAAATTACTATCGTTCTTGTTTATTAGCTTAACTTTCTTTAAATCAAAATCACTCAAGTACTCAATATACCTTAGTAACAGAATGAAAACTTTCCACTAATTCTTTGGCTTCAAACATGTGATATTTGTGGACTTTACTATGGAGTACTGTGTTTATTTCAGGTTTATAAACTGACCTGAGCTCAAGTATCTTTACGGTGGTTTATAGATGGCTTTCAAAGTATATATGCACACCATCAACCTTCTTTTAATAGATTTCTTTTGAAGTTTTACACATTCACCTGCATTTATTATAAACATTTAACGTAGGATAGGATTAAAAAAATATTACTGTTAACATTTGGATATTTGAAACTTGAAACAAAATTTTATCCAAATAAGAGCTGAATTCACAACATCTCTTCTGCAACAGATTAAGAGAGATGAATGTGCAAAATAAGAAAACTGAATGAGTTGCCATTCTTCATAGTGTCCTATTAATAAACACATAAAAAATACTAAACCCACACTTCACATTTAAAAATTAAAAAGGAATCAAACTATATGAAATTATTAAAATCATTTCATTACTTTTCATTGATACTTTGGAACTCAAATGGCACTAAGTCAAATGGACTGTCATTTAAAAAACTGATTTTTATCAAATCAGTACTATAGAAGTACATTTCATAATTTATACAGGATACCTTCATTTTAATATTATTCTGAAAGACATTTTCAAATAATTTACTATTGTTAGTAATTCGAAAGGCTGGTAATGAAACAATGCTAGTAAATAAATTTTTAAGGTTGAAAATAAAAAGAAAAATTAGAAGGGAACAGATTTTCCAGAGACAAAGTTCTCCCAACTGTAGATCCCCTGTACCCCAAATTCATGTATAAATATGCAGACTGGAACTACTTCATCTTAATCTCAGTAATGCAAATCCCTGTACCTCCGCGCCCTGAGAGGCCGTGATGAAGACGAAGGCTGCAGCTACGAGGTACAAGGTTAACAATTTCGGAACCAGAGCGACATGTGCCACATTTAGGTTTAATGTCTGTATTTGGGGAAAGCGGGCACACAATGTTTCCAAAGGGGACAGGGATTGCTTTTAGGACCTATTTATCGTCCCCAGTGAGTATCTGCAGTGACCGCACAGATCAGTAGGTATAAACCCCCTCGTACGGGTTGTATGGGATGAGAGACTGATGTTAGCCTACAGCCCATCTGTCCAAAATATGACACACTAGGTCCCTGGGACTTGCTCAGAGTTGGCGGAGTCTGGGACCCTGTGGACGGGGCTGAGGCTAACCCTGCAGATGGACCTCATCCTGCCGCTTGGAGTCCTGCTGACAGTAGCCTTTAACACTTGAAGAGACAACAGAATGGCTCATAAAAATATGAGTTAGGTCAAAAATCTGTCAGGGATGGGTTGTTGGGAGAGGCACTCTGCCGGGGCCCTTGACCCTCTCTCTGGCTGTGTCAGGACTGGGAGAGGCCGTTTCGCGGGGTTCGCAGCAAGCATCTTTGAGGGATATGTTAACCTCTCACTCTGGAATTAAGTGTAGGTCACTTACTGCTTGTCACAATAGGGAAGGCTCCCCCAGCTCCACGTCCTTCAGCTGCAGTGTGTACCTGCAGCTTGTGTAGTATCCATGTGGGTCCACTTTCACCCCAGGGGACACGGAGCCCCAGGGAACTGGTACAAGCGAGCCGGCTCACGTGCCTGTGGCCATGAATAGCAGTTCTTGGTTTCTGACCAAGAGCCTCCAGTCTTCGGACAGAATCCATGAAACAGCCAGAGGCAAGCTTATTAGCTTGTAGGTAAGGCAAAATCAATTCCACAGCCCACGAGAAGTTATATATAGCATTTATATATATATATATATATATTTATATATATATAATATTTATGTATTATATATAATACACTTTTTTCTTTTTGTGAATTTGAGGCACATCCTCAAATCCTTGGCTTAGGACCCACTATTGAAATTCATCCATAGTGGTTTTCTTATTGAAGCAAATAACTTAGGTATATGTATATGTATTTACAGTAACATACTTTTTCCCCTCTGTAGAGGTTCCTCATTCCTAAATTTTCTTAATTTTCATTTTCTTTCATGTTTTCCAGGTTAGATTTTTAGTTTTTCTTTAAAGAAATGATACTTTAGAACAAAAGAAAAATTCTATTATCTTTTACATTCATGTTATTTTCTTCTTTTGCCTTTGGTTGAGCTAAACACTTGGTTTATTTTTTCCTTTTTTAAATCATAACACAGTTGCCTTTAATTTTTTGTTTTTATTTTTGAGAGAGTGCACGCAAGGGAGGGGCAGAGAGAGAAGAAGAAAGAGAATCCTAAGCAGGCTCCATGCCATCAGCTTGGAACCCAAGATGGGACTCGATGCCACGAACCGTGAGATCAGGACTTGAGCCCAAACCATTGAGCCCAAACCAAGAGTTAGATGCTTGACTGAGCCACCCAGGCGCCACACCCTTCATCTGTATGTGGTAGTTTCATCATCCCGATTTCAAAAAAAAAACCCAAAAAACAAAAAAACAAAACCCAAACAAAACCCAAACAACTTCCTTAATAGTTTTATACCCTTGTTGGGGGCAGGGAGGAGAAAGTTATACTTACTTAGGATGGCAGTGATTCCTGCCACCTTCTCTCAAATATACAAATATATTTTAATACAACATCTGTCAAGTTCTAGGGCAGATCCAGAGCACAGATCTTTAATCGGGAGGCAGGGAAAAGACAAATCATTCTACCCTTTTTTTGGCTAGTACGTTGCTATGTTTCAAGTAATAAGGTATGTTTTAAGTGGTAAGCAGCTTAACTTCACTCAGACCAAAAGAATGGGCCTAACGCTGTGTTAGGCATTACAGAAATGACTCAGACTGGCAGATGGGAAGCTGCAATTTATTCTGCCAGTGGACATCCCCAAAGAGGGTGCCTTTACTCTGCCAGTGGGGAGTCCTCCACCTGGCAGACCAGACAGGTAGCCCTTTGGCAACAGCGCAAGAGTCAGTACAAATGTACCAAGTTTCATCAAGGGGTCAGAGACTGGTCAGCGGTAGGAGTACCACCTTGAACTCCGCCCACTGAATGGAGTGACCACATCTGCTGTGGGGGTTACACAGCTGGGGCCCCACTGAACAGCAGCAGCCAGAAGACATCACCAGCTCTGGGGCACCTGAGGGCTCAGTTTGTTAAGTGTCCAACTTCAGCTCAGGTCATGATTTCGCGGTTTGAGGGTTCAAGCCCCAAGGTCTGAAGCCTGCTTCAGATTCTTATATCTCCATATCTCTCCAGTCCTCCCCTGCTCACATGCTATCTCTCTCAAAAATAAACATTAAAATAAATAAATAAATAAAATGATCAGCTTTAACTCAGCTCCTAACAGACCAGTAACTTAGTCCAGGCATTAAGGAAAACCACTGTAGACTGAGGGCTCCACTGAGCCAGAAACGTCACTTGAGGTAGTGGAATAGGGCACACGGTTTGTCCCCATGGGTAGCTACCACTTTTTCATGTAAATCTAAGATCATGTTAAGTCAAACAACTACGCTCTTGAATATACCATTTTCAACTGACCAGAGAGACTTGTTGAGTCCCTCTATCACATTACTCAGTGAATCCTACTTGACCGGTGCCAAAATGTAAACATCAGATGTCAGAGTCACAAGGCTTCCCTGGGTCAGGCCTTCAGTTCTTAGTAAGAGTTCTTAGGAAGAGCTGCTTTTTAAAAAGGGTTACACTTGATGGCTGAGTCAGGAAGGTGGCGCTGTTGCACTCGAAACGGCCTCTGGGAATTCCAGCAGCCACTCAGTAACTCAAGTTTCTCCCCCCTGGGGAGCTCAACTTTCTCCCCCTGGGATTCTATGTTGTTCACCTGGGAATAGACAGTATACGTGGCAGTCCCTGAATGACTGTCTCCCTGGAGACTTCATGAGCATTCACAGTATAAACATGTACAATATCAATACCAGTTATAATTCCTTCAGGGAAGCTAAAATGATAAAACTTCACTGAATTGGTCTAGAAATCCTTTTAAACTCTTGCTCATTGTGAATATCTTTCAAATCCTATCAGTTGAATCTGGGTGGGTCTTCCTTTAGGAATACATATCAAGGGGTCATGGCAGGGGCTACAGCAAGTTATCAGAAAACTGTTATCCCCCAGCCAGGAGCACAGAGAGTACAAATGGCAGAGGGAGAGAGAGAGAGCAGCAGCAGGGAAAAAAAAAAATACGTGTTGAGCTTTTGTCTTCACCAAACCATGGGGTCCTTGTCCTTCCTTTCCCAGAAAGCCCCAGTCTCTCAACCTCCTACCCTAGTGTCTAAAATGGTCAAGAACTGGGGTGCCTGGGTGGCTCAGTCGGTTAAGTGTCCAACTTCAGGTCAGGTCATGATCCTAGTTTCTGAGCGCAAGCCCCATGTCGGGCTCTGTGCTGACAGCTCGGAGCCTGGAGCCTGCTTCCGAGTCTGTGTCTCCCTCCTTCTCTCTGCCCCTCCCCCACTCGTGCCCTCTCTCTCTCAAAAATAAACAAATGTTAAAAAAAACCTAAAATGGTCAAGAAATATAAAACATCTAAGGTTTGACTTTACCCTACTTACAAAATATTAAGTTAGGTTTTTATGATTTCATGGGGAGGGAGAGGACAACAAAATATGGACCGAAATGGATACTACGCAAACAGAGGGCATATGCTACAGCTGAGGGACACTGTACTTGCTGAACCACTGCCTTACACCAAGCAGTAAATAAGCCTGCTCCTCTTTCCAAAAGGAAAAATCATCTCATTCCTCCAGGCTGCCTGCTGTGCACAGAAGCCTGAGAAATGGCTCGGGGAAAGCGCCTCTCTCTCCCGGTCAGACCAAGAACGAGCGAGGACTCAGAGGGCCCCCAGCAGACCGCCTCTCCCAAAAGCTTGACGCTAACCTTTTCTTCATCTTAATTTAACTGTAGATTTAGTATTTAAATACGGAGTCTTAAGAAAATTTAAAAGCCAGTCAAAAATTAAGAATTTTCAAAGTTACCAAAAATTGTGTTTTTAAATGCACTACGAAAAGAAGAAAGCAATGCCTGAAGGCTGACAGTGTCCTAGTCAGTGTATTAAAGCTACAAAGGAACTGAAGATTCTGCCATCTGTGACCACAGAGATGGACCTAGTGGGTACTGAGGGAGGTAAGACAAAGATAAATACCGTTATGATCTCGGTTATACGTGGAATCTAGAAAAACCAACAGAACAACCAGCCGCAGACGGGATAAATGCACAGCTGCATTTACCAAGCTGGGGGCTGCAGGAGAAGAGTAGGGGAAGGCGGTGAGGAGGCGCAAACTTGTAGGTATAAGTCAGTCATGCAGATGACACGCAGAGAAGAGGGACTACAGCCGGGACACGGCAGCCCCGCTGCACGGTGACAGACGGCACCCACACTTCTCACGGGAGCGCTGCGTACCGTGTAGGGCTGCGAGTTACTACGTGGTGCGCCTGAACCTAACGTAAGGTTGTCTAGCAACTATACTTCAATAAAAACAGAACAAAATTCGGTGCTGACACCCCATAAACACGGCAGGGGGTACTTTTCACAGAAGCCAATCGATCTGAAACTTGCAGCAGAGTATGAAAAAACACCTGGATGAAACTACTTTAAGAACAAAATTGCTATATTTAAAAAAAAAAAAAGGAATTGATAATTTCTATGATATACTTATTTTCAAGGAGATATAGATATAAAAGAATACCAGAATTTACAGAAATAACATGGTAAATTGTCTAATATACTATACAAAGCTAGATTTAAAAAAAAAAAAAAGTGGCATTAGCCTGGGAGGCTCAGTCGGTGGAGCCCCCGACTCCTGGTTTTAGCTCAGGTCATAGTCCCAGGATCATGGGATTAACGCCCTGTGTTGGGATCTGTGTTGAGTATGGAGCCTACTTAAGATTCTCTCTCTCTGGGGCGCCTACATGGCTCAGTCAGTTGAACGTCCCACTTAGGCTCAGGTCATGATCTCACCTTCCATGAGTTCGAGCCCCACACCAGGCTCTGTGCTGACAGCTCGGAGCCGGGGGCCTGCTTCAGATTCGGTGTCTCCCTCTCTCTCTCTGCGCCTCCCCTGCTCATGCTCTGTCTCTCAAAAATGAACAAACATTAAAAAAAAAAAAAAAAAAGATTCTGTGTCTCTCTTTCTCCCCCCCTCCACTACTCCCTCCCCTGCTTGCTCTCTCTAAAAAAAAGAAAAAAGAAAAAATATGGCATTAATAATTTAAATAGCTAATCTCATCTATTAAAAGAGAAGCATGAATCTTAAAACATAAGCAATCTTAATTTAACATAAATTAAGATAATCTCACACCATCAACAAATGCAAAGATGGTATAATAGTTTAACATATATTACTATAATACACTGTATGTCCCATAAAAACTTTGTATTCATCTCAACAGATTAAAAAAGTAATTGATATTTTTTAAAAAATTTATTTTGAGAGACCGCATGCATGGAAGCACAGAGAGACAGAGAGGGAAAGAAAGAGAATCCTAAGCTGGCTCCATGCTGTCAGCGTGGAGCCCCATTTGGGGATCGATCCCACAAATGGTGAGATCATGACCTGAGCCAAAACCAAGATTCAGATGCTTAACCGACTGAGCCACCCAGGCACCCCACTATTTCTGACTTAAAAAACACGAAAAATTACAAAACATTAACATTTTAAAAAAAGACAGTATGAATGGAAGACATATCATATCATGTGCTGAGAGACCCAATATAATAAAAATTCAATTGTTCTTTTTCTTTTTTTTCTTTTAATTTACTTTGAGAGAGAGAGGGTGTGAGTGGGGAGAAGGCAGAGAGAGAGAGAAAGACAAAGAGAATCCAAAGCAGGCTTCATGCTGTCAGTGTGGAGCCCAATGCAAGGCTCAATCCCAGGAACTGTGAGATCATGACCTGAACTGAAATCAAGATTCAGATGCCTACCCGACTGAGCCACCCAGGCACCCCTCATAATTCCAATTAAAATCCTACCAACGTTAATTTTTAGGGAGGCAATTTGGCAGGAGAAAAAAGACTCTAGTGTTAATTTGAAAGCATCAATAAACAAATCGAAGTAAAAAATTTGGAGGATATAAAGCAGCAATGAAATTGTATTGTTAGATATTAGAGTATATTGTAAAACAAATACTAGAACAGCATGGCATTTCTATAAGAAACAGGTAATATACAGAATAGCTATGTCATACAGCATAACATAAACATAATGAATATTTAATTGACAAGCAATCTGAAAGGAAAAAGATCTGATAGGTTCCTTACCTTTGAGAACAATAAATTACATGAATTAAAAGTTTAAAATTAAAGGATTAAAAGTTTAAGGTAAAATGAAAGGAAAAACTTTAGGAAAGCTACTGTAGAATTTAGTAAAATCTCTCACTCAGGTTTGGAAAAACTGAGTATAAAAACACACACAAAATTTGCCTACATAGAAATAAAAAGCTTTCTGTATATTAAAACATAAGAAAATATTTTAAAAGGTTTCCAACAAATAAGAGAAGTACTGATATATGTATATATATTTATTACTGTTTAACATATAAAGAGCTCTTTCAAAATTAGAGAAACTTTAATACTTTTGAAAGTACAGATAAATCAGGCACTAAAACATACACCAGGCACTAATAAATAATTTCCTTCTTACTGTCCATATCCTTTTGTATTACTAAGAAGTAAACAAAAAAAAGAAAGTTTTGAATAATACATTATAACGATGCAACTCTATACTTTGTATTACTGTTTGTATTATTAGTTTTTTATTCCCAGGTTATACATTCAGTTTAAAGAGACAGAGGCCAGGGGCGCCTGGATGGCTTAGTAGGTTGTGCTTCCAACTCAACTTAGGCCCAGGTCATGATCCCAGGGTCATGGGATCCAGCCCCGCACTGGGCTCCTTGCCATCAGCACAGAGCCCGCTTGGGATTCATTCTCTCTCTTTCTCTCACAAAACAAATAACTAAACTTAAAAACTAAAGAGAAGCCAAATAAAT
The DNA here is from genome assembly GCF_003009895.1 of Hyaena hyaena. Classification (NCBI taxonomy): domain Eukaryota; kingdom Metazoa; phylum Chordata; class Mammalia; order Carnivora; family Hyaenidae; genus Hyaena; species Hyaena hyaena. Next base: position 1,757,611 of record NW_024080897.1, read on the forward strand.
ACACAGTTATGCATGTTTGAGGAAACATTTTATGATTATATAAAACATATTTCATGTATTCTGTGGTATTTTGATATACTTTACATTCTCAAATCAAAAGCTAATTGAGACAAAATACTGAGGGAACTTGAACTACCAGCTCAGATTAAGTTTTCTCAATCCAGAGCACAGGCTTTAATAAAAATTTTTAACAATGAAGACATTGTTTATTATAAGAAATTTCTGTACTTCAACTCTCATCTCTTTTTATAAACCACATCTTTTACTAAAGGCTATCATTAACTTACCTCGAAGTAGCCTTCTTCAGCAGCTTTTTAATCTCATTAATTTTACAGGTGTGTTTTTTATGGATAACCACAAATGCATCACAGCCATCTGGCGGGGGCTCATCAGCTGCAATCTAAGATTTCAAAGATTATATTTAGCTACAGTACTTTATAATTACAATATGATCTTTAAAACTCATACATTCCTCTGATTAAAATAACTCATCAACCACTATTAAGTTATTGCTCTAATTAAAGTAAAAAATACTATATGCAGACAGAATCAAATACTTTAACAAAATCAACCTTATAATACAAAATGCATGCTTCAAAGTAATTGAAAAGATTCCATCACATTAAAATTTTCATTACAGTTGATTTCAATAATGATTTGTCCTCATAATTTCCTTATATCTATAAAATTATATAATATATTCAATGACAATCAATAACAATGATAATATAATCAATGATAGGCTATGGGACCAGGTCTTATAAGTCTGTAGATCCTTTTGAACCAAAGATATTCACATTAAGATAGAGTTATGCATATTACCAGCATGTCTCTTTGTCAACTATAGTTCGGGTAGTTTTACATACCTGTTGAAACATCTGAATAGTTGGTGAGTATGCCCTTATAGAGAAAGCAAACTTTAAGAGGTTGATATGTAAATTGTCTAAGAATTGTCCGGCTTTCTTCAGGATTAAGTTGTAATAAGAATAAACAGATTCTATAAAAAATTTTCAAAACAAAAGGATGTTATTTCATTTTCAACACATTGGCACACCTCTACTGTAAAACTAACTTGGTTATGTTGGGGTTGGAGAAAAGTGGAAAGTCAAGATCTGTTTTCTTAACTTTGTTTGGATCTTCCAGTGAAGTATAATCAATATAACTCCAAGTGAAAATAATATTGCCATTATAATCTATTTGGAAGATACCAGTGTATCAGATCAATTCACTCCAAGGTTATGGAAAAGATACAGGCCCTACCTACCATTTAAGAGAAGACTATGAATAGCACACAAAACTTAAAGAATATGATCGTTAATAAATTTTAAATGACATGTATAAATAAACTCTAAATTGGAAGTCAGGCCAAAGAGAGCTATGTAGTACATATAACTGTATCCCCAAAAGAGAATCAGGGGGACTAGAACAGAATGAACAATAAAAAAAAAACCCCGTAATTCAAGAAAACTCTCCATAATTAAAAAGCAACAATGAATCTATATACCTAAGAATGAAGACTCCGAATGGTTAGCACTGCAGCATTTTCCAGTAAAACTATAGGACCCTAAAGTTAAAAACCTCAAGTACAAAATGCACGCAGACAGGCATGCACATGAAGAACTCAAGGTCATCATTCTTGGGAGTTATTCATGAGGCATCAACTAGGGAGCAAACTTCACACGACCAGGAAATGACTGGAGGGACTTCAGCATTAAGTTTGAGGGTGAGCTCTAAATGTACTTAACTAGAAACAAGAATAAATGAAGGAGTGGAGATCTACAGAAGACTATGTAAACACTGCATGCTCCGGTGATGCAGAAAAGCACACCACCAACAAAAGTGCCACAGAAGGGAAATTAAGTGGAAAGTAAGCAAGACTGGTGATTCCTCACAAATATTAGCTGGGAATGAAAACGAGTATCACCAAAGCCAACACAGCAAGCAGAAGTGTATGTATACTTAAGAATACAAAGATAAAGACTACAAATACTGATGGACAAAATCAGGGATGGTGGTGAGGGGAAGGACGGATCACTAGCCGACTCGTTCCTGCTTATGGGGCACCAAGACACAACGCCCAGAGCGAGAGGGGCTAACCACTCCGGGCCTTCACACATTGTTCCTTCCACATGAAATGCAGGAGGCCAGGCAGTGCATGTTCGGCCAACCCCTATTCAGCACACCTTGGCTTAAGCGTCGCTGGTTGTGGAAAGAGTTTTCCTTGATCTCCCAGCCCAGATCCTGTTATACTCTCTGACAGGACGATAGTATCTCTAGGTCAATTCTCAAAACTGTGATTAAAAATTATCTGTAACTTAATGATGCGGTCCCTCACATTAAGCTATAAGCTGTGAAGGGAGGAATCTTTTTGAGGCTTTCAGTTGTACCTTTCTGCTCCTGGCACAGAAAGTAGGCCTTCAATACATTTCTGGAATTAATATTTAAGAAATGAGGAAGTCTCTTTATTCTAGGCCATGATGCTTTCCCAATACAGTACTTTTAAAGAGTTCTATGAGAATAGGTGTGCACATTCATTCCTATTTCTTTAACAAACTATATGGGATTTCTCAGGAAGTTATGGTTAGCTTCCCTCAAGAATAAAAAAAGTAATGCAAATAAGACTCACCTTCAACAGTAAAACACAGCACAGATTAGAGATATTATCTTAAAAACTGATCTTAAAGACAAAATAGCTACAGGGGCAACAGAAAAATAGCCAAAATTAATATAATAACATAACTAAGACTCTATCAGTCAAACAGGGATCATCAGTCTTCCATGAAAACAGAGAAGACAGTCAACAGAAACAAATGTGAGTAGTGCCTGTCAACCGACATCAAGTTTTGTCACTGGTCACTGTCAAGATCTCCAAGATAGAGATGGATGTAAGTAGGAGTCAGGGGTTTATAGAAAGCACACATCTGTTATTTAGGCTTAACTTGCAAGATCATCTCAATCATGAGACAGATGTTGGACTATTTTCGCTGAAGTTTTAAAATAACTCAATCCAGACTTACCAACTAACCTGCTGATAACAACTTTGCCCTTTCAACACCCTTCCACTTTCTTCAGCCTCATGTTTTACTTGATTTTTGCCTACTGGCATTTAATATACATAAATCACTTTCACCTTTGGGAGGTAAAAAGCAGCAGCCTCCATAGCCTGCTACTAATTCATCTTATTTGCTTCACAATCTTCCCCGCCCCCCCCCCAACCAGGGGTAGAATTTAGTGATTGAACACTTAAAACATATATACAACACCTGGTGTTCATCACAAGTGCATTTCTTAATCTCCATTACCTATTTAACCCATCCCTCCATCCACCTCCCCTCTAGTAACTAACTTTACAGTTAAGAGTCTGTTTCTTGGTTTTCCTTTTTGTTTTCCCTACGTTTATTTGTTTTCTTAAACTACACATCAGTGAATTCATATGGTAGTCGTCCTTCTCTGGCTTACTTATTTCATTTAGCATAGTACTCTCTAGCTCCATTCAGACATTAAAAGGACAGGATTTCATTCTTTTTTATGGCTGAGTAATATTCCACTGTGTGTGTATGTATACACAAACACACACACTACATTTTCTTTATCCATTTGTCAGTCAATGGACATTTGGGCTCTTTCCATAATTTGGCTATTGTTGATAATGCTGCTATAAATATTGGGGTGCATGTGCCCCTTCAAATTAGTACTTTTGTACTCTTTGGGTAAACACCTAGTAGCGCAATTGCTAGATCGCAGGGTAGTTCTAACTTTTTTTTTTTAAGTAGACTTCACACCCAGCATGGAGCCTAGCATGGGGCCTGAACTCACAACCCTGATGTCAAGACCTGAGTGGAGATGAAGAATCGGACACTTAACTGACTGAGCCACCCAGGTGCCCCAGTTTTTAACTTTTTGAGGAAGCTCCATTCTGTTTTCCAGTTTGCATCCCCACCAACAGTGTAAAACGGTTCACCTTCTCTGTATCCTCGCCAATATCTGTTGCTTGTGTTGTTAATTTTAGCCATTCTGACTGGAGTGAGGGGTTATCTCCCTGTGGTTTTGATTTGTATTTCCCTGATGATGCTGTTTAGCATCTTGTCATGCTTCACAGTCAATCTTGAAAGACTTAATACTTATCTCTGCTTCAAACCTCAATTCATAGCTCAGCCCACCATACTTTTGATTACTATACCGGGGACACTGCTAAGTCACCAATAATTTTTCTGTTGTTAAAAGCTTAATATTCACATTTCACCTGTCTATAGTATTTGATACCATTCATCACTTATCACTCAATATTCTCCTGGCTTTCATGACATCACGTTTTCTAGGTTTTCACTTGCCTCTACGGGTATTTCTTCTAGTCTCTCTCCTCTAGTTCTTCCTCTGGTTGGTTCTTAAACATTGATGCTCTTCAGGGTTCTGCCCTTGGGAATCTATTTTCTTCTCCTTCTATCCCTTCTCCCTATAACTTCAGTTACCCTCTTTATGTGGACAACTCCCAAATCCTACCCTTTAGCCTAGATTTTTACCACCTAAATTTCCCTCATTTATCACCTTACAGGAGATCTTCATTTGGATATTCAACAAGCATTTCAAATGTGACACATCCAAACTGCAACCATCTTCCTATCCAAACCCAGTTCTCAGTTACAAGTAACTGAATTAGAAATGTCATAACATTTTCTGAAAATCTTCCCATTAAAATATATAAGCAACTTTACTTATGTAAAAACCATAAAAATCTTCAAGGACTTGGAGAATGAGTTTCTTCTATGTGGAGCACAAAAGTAAAAATAAATAGGGACTCTGGAATTAGATAAACCTTGGCTGACATTTCTAACTCACCACACAGAACTCATAGCTTAGCTAATATCACGCTACTTGATTCCTGAAGCATCGATAAATACATAGCTCTGTAGCAAAACCATATAAAATGGTTGAAAACCAGGCAAATTCAAGGTTTAAAAGGACTTAATTTGCTGAAACATACTGTAACATGTTCTCACTAAATGGCATGAAACTAGCACCTGAATTCAAAAAGTCAAATCTTCAATATTTACAACTTTTTTAGGCAAGTAGATTACTGGAATTATTTTTCAGTAGAGAGTATTTACAGGGTCTCATGGAGAGTCAACAACCTAAAAAATTACAAATAACTAAGGATTTAAAACATTTCCTCTAAGATCTTGAAGTAAATTCAGTAAATCTGACAGTCACTGACATATTTAACTCCTCACATATGCCATTCTCTCCCACACCTAACAACATCAGCAATGATGCAGCTTATGCATTGGACTCTTGCCATTATAAATAACTTTAACAGAATTATATTTTCAGTGTTGGTAATTCTTAGTTAATAGAATTTCTTTTAGGTTCAACCCTGAAATACACACCTCCTATATTATATGCTGCAAATAGAGCTCACATATTCCTAAACTTATATTCCAACTTGTTAATCATCTGCCATCAGACTGTCCAAGCCCGTCATTTCATTTATGTAAAATATGTGGATACATCAAAGCAACTTAAAGAGTTCAAAATTCGTAAGAATAATTTTCCAGACTGCTTCCCCAATTGAAAATGGCACTGAGTATGGCTATAAAGTACATACTGAGAACCAAAGATTTGGGATAGCTGCATTTAGGAGCTTTGGTGAGAGACACAGAATTTGGTGGCCTTTTAACTATGAGAATCTTACATATTAATCTAGTCTATTTTTACCTTAAATACCAAAACCAAAATTGTCAGGGCAAATACAAAGCCAATCAATGACAGTTTCTCATTGATTTGCAAGTTGACTTCTAAGTAGTCAAAATTGCTCTGTGCACTCCAGCCTGTCTCCTGCTCTCTTCCCCTCCCTACTACCTGGCTACCCCGATCTTCCAAACTCCGCTCCAACACTCACCACCAGAACGGCTGTCCCGCTCTCTCTGAAATAATGACTACGTGCCCTTTTTCATGCGCTTCCACGTCAGCCACATCCCATGAAGCCCTTAACACTTCATAGTAGAGTTTGCTCTTCTGCTGTCCCCTTCACAATACTGTGGGGTCCAGGGACTGGAGATCACATTTATTCATCTTTGTATTCCCAGTATCTACAGCAGGGCACAGTATCTCTTGTGACTCAAATAATGATAATAATGAAGATTTTCAGTAATAAAAGATTTTTTAAAAAGCAAATTACTTGGTTTTGAAAATATTTCAGTTTAAAGTATCATTAAAGGCATGTCTGCTCTATTTTTTAAACCTATCTCATGAAATCATCAAATTGCTGAACTTCAAGGCCACGTGAGCCAAATGGAGTCCAATAAATGAACACTTTAAGTATTCAAAACTGTTATTTCTCTTACATTTATACCCCAGAACAAAATCATAATCACCACAGTAAATTTTCTCTATATTTAACTCCATAGTAAGAAGTTCTCCCCATGTCTACAAGGTTAAAGAATTCACTCTTGAGGGATCCATGTTAATGTTTATTCTATTCTCTGCAGAGACAGGAAAGTAACCTTCCTTTATAATAATTAATAATTAACCTTTTAACCTCTGCTGTTAAAACCTAATTTCATTACCTTTAATCTACTGGCCTCTAAGAATACTTTAATAAACACGTGTTCATTCTAAAGATAGATGTATGTATACATATGTAATATATATTTATATAGGTTTGAAAACTGGAATCACTGACTGTATCCTCTAGATAGTGAAATAAAAGCAAACAGATTACCTGATGTGTTATGGGCAAGTATTAAAAAATCTCTTTAAGAGTTTAAAACTACTCTGGCAAAAAAAAAAAAAAAAGCACCACTAGATGCAAAACACATACTATTTCATATAAATCTAGGTAAAAGAAATCCATAATTCAACAATTACTATTTCTCCTTGATTATAAAGCAATATGCAAGCACTGCCAATTACATGAATTTTCTTAAAGCATTAAAATCTTTACTTTTTGGAAATGGATGCTTGGAATAACTTTCATGAAAACATCTTTTCAAATTTAATATTCAGATTTACTAACTCAATTAAGCATTTACACTTCACCTTTAATGTTAAATACATATCTAATGTATGCACATATATCCAAACCTTTAAGGTGTAATATGTACATCACCTACCTGTTTGCTTATAAACTGCTAATTCTTGTACAGTTTCCAAAAACTGCCAAAATTTTTCATTACTTTCTTCTGCCATAAATTCACTATTAAAATAAAAGTAATCAGTTAATAGATGGGAATGAAAAATGAGATAAGAAACCATACCTTAGAACCAAATTATAACTTATAGTTAAGAACCTCCAAAAATTAACATGACTTTCATTGTAATGCAGAAAGAGAACAAATGGATGATTCTTACACGAGATATAATTCGAACAGACAAGCATATATTCATGACAGGAAAAGATTGCATGAGAAATCACTTTTAGCCTTTCCTCATTATTAGCTATAATTTAAAAAATGGATTTGTTTTGTTTCTCCATGTGAAATACCACTGAGAAGTGGTAACGATTTGTTTTTAATTCCAGTTAGTTAACAGTGTTCTATTAGTTTCAGGTGTATAATATAGTGAGTCAACAATTCTATACATCACTCAGTGCTCATCATGGGGATCCCCATCACCTATTTCACCCATCCCCCCTCAACCGCCTCCCCTCTGGTAACTAGGGGTTTGTTCTCTGTAGTTAAGAGTCTGTTTCTTGGGTTTCCTTTTTGTTTCCCCTATGTTCATTTGTTTTCTTAAATTCCACGAGTGAATCATATGGTATTTGTCTTTCTCTGATAGACTGACTTCACTTAGCATAATACTCTCCAGCTCTGTCCATGTTACTGCAAATTACTGAGAAGTAGAACTTAACGGTGATGAAGGGAGTGTTATATAAAAAGTCAAAGAAAAACAGACTACCTGTCTTACCAACAAAAATTGGTTCTATAAACACTTCTCAGGTCATGATCTCACAGTTTGTGGGTTTGGCCCCCACATAGGGTTCTCTGTGGTCAGTGCTGAGCCCGCTTCGGATCCTCTGTCCCCCTCTCTTTTTGCCCCTCCCTAGCTTGTGCTCTGTTTCTCTCAAAATAAATAAATAAACTTTAAGAAAAGTGAAACAAAATATTATCTAGGGATGCCTGGGTGGCTCAGTCAGTTAAGCATCTGACTCTTAATTTCAGCTCAGGTCATTATCTCATGGTTGAGATCGAGCCTCATGTTGGGCTCTGTGCTGGCAGCGTGGAGCCTGCTTGGATTCTCTCTCTCTCTCTCTCTCTCTCTCTCTCTCTCTCTCTCTCTCTCTGGCTCTCTTCCTGCTCACATTCTCTCTCAAACTTTAAAAAACAGTATTATTTTTATTTAGCCACTTATTTATGTAGACAATATTTTTATTATTTAAAAGAGAAAATACCATAATGAAAAAACTAATAGGAAGTTAGTGTATCGAATTAGTTTTTAATTTTTTTAAACATTTTTTTAATTATTGACAGAGAGAGACAAAGCATGAGCAGGGGAGGGGCAGAGAGAGAGGGAGACACAGAATTTGAAGTAGGCTCCAGGCTCTGAGCTGGCAGCACAGAGCCCATGTGGGGCTCGAACTCATAATCTGCAAGATCATGACCTGAGCCGAAGTTGGACACTTAACCAACTGAGCTACCCAGGTGCCCCTCGAATTAGATCTTTAGCTTTGAATCCCAGACACTTTGATTTTTCCACAGAATGTAGGTCATACAAAAATGACCAATGCCATATCTGGAAATAATGAATTAAGTGAAAGGCTATTCAGTTCTGTATAGAACAAATCACAGGACACCCAAAGCAAGTAGATTCAACTGTTTAAACTAGAAGGGAAACGGGCACTAAACAGATGGTACAGATTTGTTACCACCCGTCTTATTTCTCTCGAGTCTTGGTAATTATTAATGCTTAATATGAATGGAAAGTACAAGGACATTCAAGACACATGCAAAGTAATTCTTGTGAGTCTGGTCACTAAAGAGGGAAAAGGAGGGGAGAAAAACTGATTGATTCATCCACTTAAACATGACAAGCACAGGAATTGAAAGCAATGGGTAAGCAGCTCTTGCTATTAATGGCATCTAACTCAATGGCATAAAAAAAAAAAAAGGAGACGCTAAAAGCAGAGGGAATAATGGGATAAACAGGATGTGTGATCTGAAAAGGACAGGAATGGTACAAAACGTTATGCAAAGCAGGGAGCACCACTTACTACCTAACTGATCTGCCTAGACATCTGCAGACCTGCTCAGAGGCTGTGCAGCTACAGACATTAGTCTTACTAAGGGAAAGAATCAGCCAAAGAGAAAGTAATATGGTAGGTCCACAAACTTCTCGATGCCAGAATTTACACATCAAAGTGTGAGCCTTCAAAGACCTTGAGAAAGTCTTCACATACCTTATTCCCTCAACATACCTCTCATTCCTCTCACCACTTGCGCAACTCTTCTGGAATTTACTTTCCGAGGCAATTTGCCAGTAACTCATCATTAATTTTAGAGGAAGAAATATCCTTGAGAGATCATCTAAATCAGCTCCTCACCTTAAGTTTAAAAAGGTTAAAAGAAAAACCTGACATTTTCAATTTGTTCACTTGTTTTATACAATATTTAGCTCCAGATAAGTGTTTCCCAAAAAATTCTACCACACAAAAAAGTGGTTATCTACAGAATGTGTTTATATGTATGAAAGAGCTTGACAGTAGTTATAAGCGAAATTCCAAAAAATATTTTTGGCAAGAGCAACACCAATAAATGCAGTTTAGATGTAGAAGTTACAGGTTATAAAAATTTACCCTTATCAGCCTGTAATTATCTCTAGCAAATGATACTAAACTATAAATTTCTTTCGGTAGGGGACATACTCATTCATCTTTGCTTCCTACACAGTACCCATCACAGGGCCATGCTCAAAATAGGCACTCAAATTTCTAGGCTGAACTAAAAGATTCTATGTAGAGAGAGGGACAGGGGAGACAGAGACAGGGGAGACAGAGACAGGAGAGACAGAGACAGGAGAGACAGAGACAGGAGAGGGGGGAAGAAGGAGAGAGAAATTCCCATGAATGCCTTGAGTAATAAAAAAAGACCCCAAACAGAAAGGTAACAGTTCTCTTAAGTTTCTATCTCCCAAGCTCCTTCGAGCTATCCAATGCTCTCAATTCTTCCTATTCTACGTGTGTTCCCCTCAACCTCTTTGATTTTCCTACAATTTTTACTAAAAGATACACTAAAAACCAGATGTGAGTAAAATAATGAAGTCTAGAAAACACAAAAAAAGAGAAGTGCAATGGTTAAAGAAACTATAGGCTTCCAGCCTGCCACACTGTCACAAAGAAGAGATTTGGTTCAAAAGTATAAAGTCAAGACCACTAGATAAAACTTATAGCGGGAAAGAGTTTAGTTTACAGAACAAAAGACTTGCTGACAACTTACATTTGTTCACAACAGGTAAGTGCATGAAGTAATACTAAGCATCTTGTCTGGATTATCCCAGGATGAAACCAGTGTTCCACAGGTCAGGCATACAGGTAGAATGTAGAGATAATTTTGATGGTGCTATGAAGTAGACACTCCCTAACAGAAGTCCCTTCCATTGAATCAACATTATTGGCCACCTGCTCCTTGTGTACTGAGCCTTGGGAAGACAGGTATGAATAAAAATACTCATTGCTCGGGGCGCCTGGGTGGCTCAGTCGGTTAAGTGTCCGACTTCGGCTCAGGTCATGATCTCACGGTTCGTGGGTTCGAGCCCCGCGTTGGGCTCTGTGCTGACAGCTGAGAGCCTGGAGCCTGTTTCAGATTCTGTGTCCCCTTCTCTCTGACCCTCCCCTGCTCAAGCTCTCTCTCTCAAAAATAAACAAAACATTTAAAAATTAAAAAAAAAAAATACTCATTGCTCCTACTGAGCTAATACGTATTAGTAATACTTGTTGAGCACCTACTTTTGTGCACTGTGCCTTGGCAAAATATTTTTATCCCCTGCAGCTCACATTTTACAGCAGAGATTAGCATACATACCTAGCAATAAGGACTATAGGAGTATTAATCAAATGTTAGAAGAACATACTAGAAAGACATCAGTTTTTATCAGGGTAAAGAATGAGCCAAAGAGAAAATAATATGGTAGGTCCACAAATAAAGTATCAATGAAGAAAGGACCGTAGTAGAGTGTTATATTACCATATCAAATTACCACATAGTCGCTTAAAACGAGAGCAATTTATTCTCACAGTTCTAGAGAAGTCTAAATTTTTGGCGTCAGGGTTAACACAATAGGTTCCACAGGGCAGGATCTAGACCTATCTTTTGGGGGGCCACTATTCATGCGTTCCAAAGACCAACCTAGGCTCCCCAGAATCCACATCTGTCCCACATACAAAATACATACGTCCTATCCCAACATCCCCCATGTGATCACAACCCATTAGAGCATCATCTCTAAACCAAAATCCCATGAAAATACCACAAGAAGTCTCAAATCTCATCATGTAAATCATTTCAATGAGGTATGAGTGAGACACTGGGTACGCTCCAACCTAGGGCAAAATTCTTCTCCATATGTGGACCTGTGAACCAGAAAACAAGTTATCTGCTTCCAAAATGCGGTGTTGAGATATGCATTCCAAATTCCAAAGACATTCCATTTCCAAAAGGTAGAAACTACAAAGAATAAAGGAGTTACCAGTCCCAAACAAACTCAAAATACAGCAGGACAAATTCTGTTAGGTTTCAGGTCGTGAGCAGAACCCTCAGTAGCTTGCTGCTCCACTCTCTGTGCCGCCTGCCACGGTTCTGCCCTTAGGGTCATTTTTCTTTTTTCTTGAAGGAAAAATGTTTGCGTGTTTGCGGCCAAGTAGTTTATCAGCCAATTTTCTGCCTATGCAATTTTGAAAGTCTGACAGCCTTCTCTCATTTCATCCTGTCTCTGTCTCTTCTGGCAATGTTTCTGCTGATACAACATAATCAAAATCTTTGTGGGGGTCTTTTGTAGATCTCACCAGGATTGTGCCAGAAAATCCTTCTACAGATCTGTCCTGAAGAAGTCTACCTCTATTCTTGGCTTCTACCAAGATGGTGGAGTGGACCACGAGTCACAAGCCTAACCTCTACAGAAAAAGCCACAAAGTTGGTCTTCTTTCCGAAGCATGCATCCCCAACACTAGGTTTCCTCTTTTTTTTAATTTTTTTTTATTTCTAGGAGAGAGAGAGAGAGAGCGAGCGAGAGCGTGAGCAGGGGAGGGTCAGAGAGAGAGGGAGATACAGACTCTGAAATAGGTTCCAGGCTCCGAGCTGGCAGTCAGCACAGAGCCCGATGCAGGGCTCGAACCCATGAACCGCGAGATCATGACCCAAGTGAAAGCCACCCAGGCGCCCCTAGGTTTCCTCATTTTAACAGGCTTTGCCATCTGGATAGAAGGAGAAACTCCCAAATTATCAAGTGCTGCTTCCTTTTTTCTGAATAGCTCCTTCTTCAGATTTCTGTGTCCTCTTACACTTTACTCAAACAAGGCGAAACCAGGAGATACCTTTAATGCTTTGGTTGGCAATCTTCTTGGTTAGCTATTCAAGTTCATTGATTGCAAGTTCTGTTTTCCACACAACCATAGAATCCAATTTAGCCCCTTTTCTGACGCTATAAAACAAAGATCATCTTTCTTTGTTTCCAATAATAGGTCTCTCATCTCCTGCACTCCTACCAAAGGAGCCTTTAATGTTATTATTTCTATCAACATTCTACTCATGAAGACAGAAGTATTCCCTGTGACAGAAGCTTTATTATGACCATGCTCCCTGCTTTCTTCTAAGTCCTTCACAGAATCACCTTTAATGTCTATATTTCTGCCACCAGCCTCCTCAAGGCAATCTAGGCTTTTATTTTTTAACCACATTTCTCAAAAACCCTTCCAGCTCTGGCTGGACTGACTAGCTACTTCCACATTTTTAGCTATTTCTTACAGCAGCACTCCACTTTATCAAGTCTGTCTTGGTTTTCTAGAGCTGCTGTAACAAATTACCAAAAACCTGGCAACCTAAAGCAATAGAAAGCTATGGTCTCACAGTTCTGGAGGCCAGAAGTCCAAAATCAAGGTACCAGTAGAGCCTCTTCAAGCATCTGGTATTCCTTGTCTTGTGGTTACATCAATCCAATCTCTGCCTCTGTTCACATGGCCCTCTCCTCTTCTCTTTTAAGGACACTGGATTTAACACCCATCAATATTATCCACAATATGATGGTCTCAAGACCCTTACTAATTGTATCTGCAAAGATCCTTTCTCTAAATGAGGTAACATTCATGGGTTCCAGGAGTTAGGATGTAGACATCTTTCTAGGAGCTACCATTCTTCTACAAGTAATGTGGTTGGTACATCAGATGGGGGCCAGATTGTGAAGGACCTTAAGGAGCATCCTACAAAAGTTCTAGCTCTAAGAGTCAAGGCAAATACAAATCAGGACAATGCCACTACAAATCTAAGACTGGAAGAAGTTAGACTGCTGATCTGGAACAGAGAATGGAATCAGATCAAATGCAAGCTGGGAGGAGCAGGGGAAGAAACAGAGGAAGAGGACACATGTTAGGCTGGAATACTGTATTCAATACAACTACTTTATCACATCTGATATAATACAATGGATTACAAGATACCATGAACAATTATGTACCAACAAATCAGACCACCTAAAAGGAATAAACTCCTAGAAACAACAAGCTATCAAGACTGACTCACGAAGAAATAGACAACCTGAACCAATTACTATCACAGAGATCGAGTCAGAAATTAAAAAAACAAACAAACAAACAAAAACTCCCCAAAAAGGAGCACCTGGATGACTCAGTTGGTTAAGCATCCAGCTCTTGGTTTCAGTTTAAGTCATGATCTCACAGTTTCATGAGTTTGAGCCCTATGTCAGGCTCTGTACTCACATCTCAGAGCTTGCCTGGGATTCCCCTCTCTTTCTGACCCTCATCTGCTCACCTCTTTCTCTTACAAAATAAACTTAAAAAAACAAAAACAAACAAAACTCCTCAAAAAACAAAAGTCTAGGACAGGATGGATTCACTGGTGAGTTCTGCCAAACATTCAAAGATTTAATACCTATTCTTCTGAACCTCTTTAAAAAACTTCAAGAGAAGGAAATGCTTCCAAACTCCTTTTACAAAGCCAGCATTAGCTTGATACTAAGACAAAGACCACCCACATACATACACACACACACACACACACCCCACAAAGAAATTGAAGGCTAATGTCCCTGATGACCACAGAGGCAAAAATCAATAAAATATTAGCAAACATTAAAAGAATCACACACCATGATCAAGTGGGATTTATTCCAGAGATGCAAGGATGGTTCAACATCTACAAATTAATCAACATGGTATACCACATCAACAAAGTGAAAAATAAAAATCATATGATCTCAATAGATACAGAAAAATCATTAGACAAAAGTCAATGTTCATTTATGATAAAAATTCTCAAATAGGGTATAGAGGGAATAAACCTTAACATGATAACCTATGACAAGCCCACAGTTAACATCATACTCAACAGTGAAAAGCTGAGGATTCTTCCTCTACAATCAGGAACAAGGATGCTAACTCTCACCCCTTTTATTCGATATAGTATTTGAAATTCTAGCCAGAGCAATTAGAAAAGAAAAATAAAAGATATCCAAATCACAAAGGAAGAAGTAAAACTGTCACTGTTTGAGGATAGCATGCATGATATTACATATAAAAAAAAAAAACCCCAAAACTCCACCAAAAAAACTACTAGAATAAATTAAGTGACAGGATACAAAATCAGTATACAAAAATCTATTGCATTTCTGATACCAAACTATCAGAAAGAGAAAATTAAAAATTCCATTTACAATTACATCAAAAAGAATAAAATACCTAGGAATAAATTTAACCAAGGAGGTAAAAACCTGTACACTGAACATAAGACACTGATAAAAGAAAATAAAAGACATTAAAAAATGGAAAGATATTCCATATTCACAGACGAAAAGTATCCATACTACCCAGTCTACAGATTCAGTGCAATCCCTAACAAAATTCCCATGCCATTTTCCACAGAAAAAAAACAAACAATCCACAGTGTTATCCACACCAGATGAAACTAGTCCAATGAGAATATCTTGAAAGGGATTTACAGAAATTGACAGCTAACTTCTGGCAAAATGCTACCACACTTGCTGGAAATATCCACTGATCAATTACAGTAGTTTTTCCTAAGCCTGTTGACTGGAACAAAATTTAGGCTGGCACACAAAAGCCTGGTGAACCCCTTGATGACTTACAATCAACTCCACAAGTTGTCTTTAAACTCTGGTCATCCCTTAGATGCTGAACCCACATAGGTAGCATTTAACTCTATGTTCATTAATGGGTTGAACTTGATCCTTCTCCTTTAGGAAAAGGACCAGGGGTAAATGGCAAACTCTGTTCTCTCCAGATTTAGTCAATTTGGTAAGGTAGCTTGCTCACATCCTAGATGCATCACCCAAAAAAAAAAGACTGATTAAATTTTTAAAATTCTTCATTTTCATCTCCAACAAACAAAGGCCCCTAAACAAAACCAAAAACCTAGTTTCACTATTTGCAAAGAGCCAGGGCACTGGGGGGAAGAAAACTGTTGCCAGCTTAAGCGCTCCAGGCACCTTCCGCAATATCCCCAGTGTCTTCCTGATTTCCAAAAACAGGGTCCTGAGGAGTAACAAAGGCTCTTCCCAGTCTTCCCACTTAATCAACTCAGAGAAACCACTCTCCAGATTGAAAATGCAGCTCTCTGTCTTTATTGACACCAGAGGTGCACTCTTAGTGTTCAATCCCACTGCTAAAAAGCAGCCCCTGCCCTGGAGTAATGAAATGCTTCAAATACCAGGGGTCTTTAATAAGTCTCAACGGGTTTATAACACGGTCTCTGAAATGCTCTGATACACATACCTCTCTCCTTGGTTTCTCTGCTACTCTTCATTTATTGGGCTGAGATTTCTTAGAAAAATATACCAGAGTTCCTTTCTTCCAAAAGGAGAAATAATTCCAGAATTTGACCACAGTAATCAAAATAGTCAACCAGGTAAGTTAAATGACCCTTTGACATCTTTGATTTGCTCTGAGTCTGACAGCACTATAGCCAAATCTGAGGACACTGATCAATTATCCCTCTTGGGTCCATCCTCTGTGGGCAAGATCTTCAACTGATATTGGCAGAATTCACAGTATACCTCCCATCAAGATTCAAACAGATTCCTCAAAACCTCTCTCTAAATTTGATGAATATGAATAAAGAAGTCCTTCAAGGCATCAAGCCCATAGAAGATTACAAAGCTCAAGGCCCCATTATCCCCCGTACCAGTCACTATAATACACCTATTTTACCTATGAGAAAACCCAGTAGCCAAGGATGGTTGGTCCAGGACCTCTGAGCAATAAATGACATTGTTATCCATCGGCACCCTGCTGTTCCTAACCCAGATGTCGACATCCATTCCCACCCATTCCCACCGGATGGAAACTTGTCACTGTAGTTAATCTATGCAGCGCATTCTTTAGTGTGCCAGTTGCTTTCACTTGGGAAGAATGGAAATGAACCAGGGCAGTAATGCCCCAGAGTTTCAAAGAGCCCTTCTTACTTTTCACAAACCTTAGAAGCTGATTTGAATGGTAAGTTTTCTGCAGGCTCTACTTCGTTACAATATCTAAATGATTTGTTTCTCTGCTCTCCTCACCCCCCCCCTTTTTTTGTTTATTTCTGAGAGACAGAACGTGAGCAGGGGAAGGGCAGAGAGAGATGGAGACACAGAATCGGAAGCAGGCTCCAGGCTCTGAGCTGTCAGCACAGAGCCCTATGTGGGGTTCGAACCCACAAACCATGAGATTATGAACTGAGCTGAAGTCGGACACTTAACCAACTGAGCTACCGAGGCACCCCTCTTTGCTCCCCTTCTTAAGCAACTTCACAGAAAAATAGTATCCACCTGTTAAAAACTTTTGGCCTTAAAGTAAAATAAAGAGTCCAAAGAAAAATTGGTATTTGCTCAAACTCAGATTTGATACTTAGGGCATCTGACCTCAGAACATTTGGATCCAGGGAGACTTCATGGCTTTCTGAACTTTCCAAAACCTAAAACTAAGTGCCAAATATGAGTTTTTCTTGAACTGGCTGGCTACTGTTGAAGGTGGATTCCAAATTTCTCTTATGGCTCAATCTCTATATGTTTTACTAAAAAATACAAAACCTCACCCTATTATTTGGAAAAACCAGGAAGACCTAGCTTTGGGAACTTTAAAGAAAAGCCTAATAAGCCCACCAGCCCTCAGACATCCTAATTATCAACTTTCCTTTTTCCTTTTGTATGTGAGAAGGGAGGGAACACCTTTGGGAGTACTCATCCAAAAACAAACGGTATTACAACCAATTAGACCCTGTGACACAGGGGTATCAGCCTCACTTCAGAGACATTCCTGCCACTGACAAAATCATGGAATCCCTTTTAAACATCCTTGTATTTTGGCCAAGGGCAAAACCTGAAACATTTATTCTGAGAGCCTGTATGCCTTTAGGGGGTAGCTCATGACTCTGGATTATGGAAACAAGATTTCCTTACCTCCAATAGGGATACATTTTAAAATGGTTCTTATGTCCAAAATTTGTTAGATAATGCACTTTTGCTGGCTATTCTATAATTAAGGTTCCTGGGCATTCCAGAGTCAAACTCCCTGGAGGCCAAAGAAAACCATCTCATTGATACTTCTGCCCAAAACACTGCTCTCAAAGAAACTAATAACCAAACCTCTGTTATGGTCCAAAGAGATGTTCTGCCAAATTATAATTCAGAAAGACTGATGGAAGACACCCAACAATTGCCCCAGAGAGGGAAAAATATTGGAAACCTATAATTGTTGGTTTAATCAGAACAGAGAGCCCTGGTTTGGACCAAATGACAATCTGACCCTACCAGAAATTCTAAAGTTCCTTTAGAATTTATACTTACCACTATACATACATTAAACCATTGTGGTCTACTGACACAATAATAGTATTCATATTAATGAGGTTGCGGAAAGTGCCTACGTCACTTGCCCCACCTGTCTACAATAAAACCCAGAGTAGTCTGTTTGCACAGATGGATTTCATGTAACTTTCTCATTGCAGGGATAGAAACATGTTTTAGTAATGGTCTACATGTTTCCTCATGGGACTGAAGCTTTTCCTTCCAGAAAGGCTGCTGCTTCTTCCCTGGCTAAAAATTCTGACAAAATTATCCCTAACTGGGAACCCTCTCAAACTTCAAAGTGATCGGGAACCCATTTTACCGGTTAGGTGCTTTGACAGATGTGTGCTGTTGATCTGTTTCACAGCACTATTGCTGTGCAGACTGTCCTCAATCCTCAGGGCTAGTGAAACGTATTAACAATACTATTAACATTCAAATGGTAAAAATTTGTAGAGATCCTAAATTACCCTGGCCAAAAGCACTGCCACTGATCCTCTCAATCTTGGATCCACCCCTTTGAAACTCCTAGACTCTCACTATTTGAGATAGTTACAGATGCCCAATCCACTTGGGCCCTGTACCTGCTTTGACCTATAGTAGATAAAAGAGGAGATCTACTTCAAGATTGCAACGGTCTAATGACGTCTATGAAAAATAACCACACTTCGGTAGGGTGATCTTTTTCAAAGAGCAATCCCGGAAGACAACGACCTTAAGCATCACATCTTGCTAACTGGAAACTGGAAAAGGCACCTCCAGAAAGACTATTCAGTCCTACTGAACTGTTCAGGAACTGTTAACTTCCGTGGCACCAAACTCCAAGGAATAGGCTCTTGGATTCGCGAGACACATCTAGAGAAATCACCAAACCCTACCAGACCCTGCACACCATCTGGTGACCTGCAAGTAAAGATTTCCTGGAATGAAAGCACAGAACATCTGACAATACAGCTTTCTCAACATATCCTGACCAAGCCTGTGTACCTTTTCCTCACTGTTTGCTTCTACCATCTCTTTCGTAGAAAGGATATGGTCTAGGGGGTCCTGGGTGGCTCAGTAGGTTAAGCATCCGACTTTGTTCAGGTCATGAGTTCGAGCTCCCCTCTGCCGGGCTCTATGCTGATAACTCGGAGCCTGGAGCCTGCTTCAGATCCTGTGTCTCCCTCTCTCTCTGCCCTTCCCCCACTCATTCTCATTCTCTCTCTCTCTCTGTCAAAAACAAACACTAACATAATTTTTTTTTTTTAAAGAAAGAAAGGAAATGCTCTTGTACGCTTTCCCCAAACCTTCGTGAAAGGGAGAAAACCTTCTCTTGATTACGGTCTTTCAGCAACAGCCTCATCATGATCCCAAAACAAATTTTCACTTGCTTTTTCTGAAGGGTTGAGTTAAAGGTTCAGAATTCATCCTTCATCTAAACTATTATCTGATTCTGAATTCTTATCCAAATTCATGGTTTCTGAATTTGCAACCTTACAGGCTTTATCACTGGATAACACATATTTTCAAATGGTTCTTTTGAGATAAAAATACTGTTTTAAGACATCTTTGTGAAGTTTCGCTAGTTTCGCAAGAAGTTCGCTAGTATTGCCTGTTTTTACCTGCATAGAGTCTTCTCAAATGCACTTGGTTGATTCTTACAGTAATCATTATTTTGCTTTCATGGCTACTGTAAGTAGGGACCTCCAGGAAGTCTCCATAGTTGGTCTCCAGACCTTTTCTCCGCTATGTTCGAATTAAGTGCCAATAAACACTTTCAGCTGGATACCTTCTGGTCCCGGTTTGGAGACATCATACAGTTTCGAAGTTATTTTCCTTCTTCTCTTTGTATGTAATTACTTTTTGTATTTAGTTGCCTGTCAAAACTTTTGTAAAAATGATGTGCCCAATTAGGAGAGGATCTCCAATACTTACTATCTTGATGGGGTACAGACTTTAGATGGAAAAGTGCCTCAGAATTCCATCTCCTAACCTTGTACTTTCCCTCCAATGCAGGGACAAGACATCAGAAAAGAACCTTTCTGGCATGGAGGGATAAAACCACTAAATACGAAAAACCTGACTTCTGGTCAGCAATGCTTTCAAGGAAATATTTTGATCACAATGATGAAATGTAAATATTAAAGAGAACCCTCACTAAAGTGTACTGCGGATGGGGGAGGATATACTACTCAATGTCAATTACAGACTTCTAACAGAAAGTTTTCAGCAGAAATCATCAATTACAGGCCTCAACAGAGAAAGAAGGTACATGCATCTCCTACAAGAAATTGACTAGTCCTGCACCTCAGCCAAAGAGAAACGGTCATTCCACTGGGCTCTGGCTTTTCTCCAAAGGACTTTTGTTCGAAACCACCCCTCCAAACTTTATCCTTCTGCACAAAATAATGTTCCTCTCATTTGTTACATTTGCCTATGGTTTTGCCACATTTTGCTTGTCCCTATTTGCAATTCTCATTTTTTTTGCTGGTAAAATAACTTTTTTTTTTTTTTAAGGTTAACAGGTACAAACTTTCAGTTGTAAGTCACGGGGATGTAACGTATAGCATGGTGACTACAGTGAATAGAACTGTATTGCATATTTGAAAGTTGCTAGGAGAAACGTTAAAAGTTCTCAACACAAGAAACAACTTTTGGATCTATGTCAGGTGATGGATGTTAGCTGGACTTATCGCTGAGATTAATTCGCAATTCATATCCTGAAGGTTACATTGTACACCTGAAACTCACAGGTTGTGTTAATTACATCTCAATTGAAAAAATGGTTTTCCTATCTTACATACGCAACGTGGTGGCAGGTGATGGAGTCTCTTTTTAGGACCATAAGCTGTTTCTCCGAACTCACAAAAGCAACAGGAGATAAAAGCTCATCCTAACCAATGAACGGAACTTTCAAATTCTGTTTAACTTCCAGAATACTATGCAAAATTCAATAGCTACAAATGTTGTTTCTGCCCAGCGATATGAACTTCGGTGGAGTAGATTCGGGAAGAAACAACTTGGGAGACGCTACCTTCGCCACAGGAAGCTAATCAATCAATGGCGTTATTACGACACTAGGTGCTTCCAATACCGTTTCCTAAAAAGAAACGCCCTACGTCAGTGGAAGTGCCTGCATTAAACGCCACATTCCAGGTCCCATGCCTCCTCTCCTTTTTCGTGAAAGCGAATGAGATCCAGGCGAAGTGAACAGAAGCCCTGAAGTTTGAAGAAACGGTGAGGCAAAGGACGGACTGCGGAGAGGAGTTGTTGCAGGGGAGGAGGGGAGGGGATGCTCCAGGGCGCCGCGCTCCGCGCCGGGCTCGGCACTGGGCCCGGCCCGCACCCACCTGGCCTCCAGCAGCAGCGGGGTCTCGGGCCACTTCGCGGCCAAGCGGGCCGTCACCGACTTGGACGCCGAGGCCGTCCGGGCGCCGAGCAGGGAGAGGCACAACGCCGTGGAGCCCAGGAGCAGCCGCACCACGTCCGCGGCCTTTGCCATGACGCGGAGAGAGGAGCGCGAGCCGCTCGGACCCGGAGCCCAGAGCCCGCAGCCCGCAGCCGCCGCGGTCCAGCCGGCTCCGCCCGCCGCGCGGCCGCCCACTTCCGGTGGGGGGAGCTCGAGTCCGTTACTCGGAGCCGGCGCCTGGCGGTCCCGGAGCGCATGCGCGTCCCGCTCCGGCGCCGGCCGGCGCGCCCCCGGGACGGGGTCCTGGAGCCACGTAGGTGCGGGCGGTGCCCGGACGTGCGGCCGCGTGGCTGGTGCTCCGGCTGGTCCGCCGTCGGCCCCCCTCTTCTCGCGCAGAGGCCGTGGGGCTCGGGTAGGGGAGGCTGACCCCCGGAGGCCAAACTGGGATTGAGGCCGGCTAAGGCTGGGTGGAAATGCCAAAATTTGGAAGCGAAAGCAGAAACCGGCGTGGATTTTACCCACGTTTTCACAGGCGGAAAATAAGGCCCGTCTAAGTTCAGCTGTCTACTTTATGGGCTTCTAAATTTTATTGCATATTAAAGTCACCTGGTAGAGGTTTTAGAAAGCCCGGTGCCCAATAGTATTTAACGCTCCCATCCCCCGGGTGATTGAAGTGTGCAGTCTTGATCGGAAACCAGAGACGTCACCGGGACCGCTTGTTAAAACAAGACGTTGGGCCTCATCCTAGTGTTTTTCCTCCGTCGATCTGGTGCGGGAGGTGGGGATGCAAAAATTTGCATTTCACGTCTATCAAGGCCCCAGGTGATACTGATGCTGCTGGCTGCGAAACCTCACTTTTAGCCTTCGTACTCAAAAGAAGCCCACAGGGCACCGGCGGCAACACCAATGAGCTTATTAGAAGTGCAGAATCTGAGGCCCCACCCACCCCAGAACTACGGAATCTGAATCCCCCAGTTAACAGGAACCTCAAATGGTATTGTGCGCGTTAAAGTTTAAGAGCTGGTTGAGAGGGTTACAGGTGACAAATGCATAGGAAAGTGATAGTTGCTTATGTCATTATCAGCCCGATTTCACACTTCTTCGAGTCTTGATTTCAAGGAAGGACTGACTGACCCCTCTCAGGCATTTACTGTATCAGGCTCAAAGACAAAATCTTGCAACAGACTTAAACTGGTTTTCCAGTACATATGATTCATCAAATCAAAATATTCAGTTTTATTCAACTGGGCGGAGGTAGAGCCTCGAGATTCTGGCTCCTAGTCAGGAATGCTTCTTTTTCTATTCAGAAAGCTGTTAAATTTATTATAAATATTAAAATATATGGTAAAGAGAAGCAGCAGCTGGGAAAAATAGTTTAGGCGGATGCACCGATCCATTCCTTTTTTCCAGTTACTTCTCTGCCTTTCAGGGAATCCGGATCTTCTGAAGCTGCTGAAACGTGATAATTTTTTCATTTCCTTTCATTTGCTTAGTATGTACCTTTCCTTGCAAGCACTTGCCCTGGAAATTCTACTCAGGCCTCATCTTCTATGTTTAGCCTTCATTTCCTGATTTTTCCTATTTGGTATGACCTATCCCTCCTTTAAATTCCCATCAGCTCTTTATCTTGACTGTCAAAAGCCACTTGTAATTCTCACTTTAGAATTTGAATACAGTGCTTATTTATTTCTCCTAGTGGAGATGGTATTTCCCCAGGGCTCATGCCTTAGTTTTAGAATCCGTTGGGATACCCAGCACAATACATGTTATTGGGGCATAATAAATATTGAGCAGTCCTTGTTTTTTGGATAGGTAGGCAGAACACTAAGGCAGATGAGTAAGGAGCTTTGTTTCTATCCATAGAACATAATGGAAAAATATATTGTGAATCTTCCTCAACTCTTTGCTTTAATTAACTCATGTCCATTTATTTTTGGACTGAAATTTTGACTGAAATTGTAGGATAAAGGAAATAAGATACTGACAGTGCATGTCTTAAATGCCAGCAGATGTTATGGTTGCAACGCTTTGAGAAATGACTTGTGTATGAAGAGTCACATAAAATGCTCTATTAAAAGACATCAATAAAACGTATACTTATATACATTCCAGTATTTCTGAATTCACAAGAGGAATACTACATTTCTCTTTTAAAGAATGAAATTAATCTAATCCAGGATCCTTTATTTACATAATGATTATACATTTTAGATTACGTAGTATTTTCCTAGAAATTTCAGTGGGTTTGAAATATTCCTTAGACTGACCATCCTTGGGCTTGTTTCCTCACCTGCACAACAAAAGAATAGGACCAGGTGATAGGTAAGTGTTGGAGTAGATCATCAGAAGAACTTCTGGTGGACCTCAGAACTGGATGTGGGCAATGAGAGACATTTTATTCCCTCTTCCATCCTTGGAATGTAAGTTCTGCCCTATTCCCACATCAGAAGCCACTTGAAGGAAGCAGCCTTCAGGCAGTAATGTTATTGAGACCATCTGCTCTGTATATGTGACTGAACCCTGTTAAAGCCTCAATATAAACTCTTAAGATTCTGACAGGTGGCTACTCAAATCTAATAGTCTTGCAGTTGCCCAGGATAAGCCATGTGAGTAAGTCCTCTTGCTTATTGAAACTGCCACCTACTAATCTGGAGTCGTCTGCTTCTGTCTTCAATTTCTCCTTGCCCTCTGTGTGGGGCAGCCAGTTTCAAATTTCACCCAGAGGAATCTCAAGGTTGTGAGCCAACATTGAAGTCTCTTCTATGCGTCATTTCTATGTACAGATAGAAATACAGTAAACCCTTGGCTTGCGAGCATAATTCATTCTGGAAACATGCTTGTAATCCAAAGCACTTGTATACCAAAGCGAATTTTAAGAACCATTGGCTCAGTTGTGATCATGTGACATTCCACATCAGGCACTACTTGTACTGTAAGACATCACCCATTTATCAAGTCAAAATTTATTAGAAATGTTTGCTCATCTTGAAGTTACTCGCATTCCAAGGTTTTACTGTATTAAAGTGCAAAAACGGTGTAACTCAGTGAAGGTCACTCAAGTTGGTGGAACAGCAAAGCATTCTAACATTCACTATCAATAACTCTTTGGCACAGATTGGCTACGAAGTGAATATAGATCAGGGACACAATTGTACTTGAATATTTTTTAGCAAAATGTTATTCAAAGTTATTCACATCAGGGTAATATGAATGAAAATTGATGATGATAGCAGTTTTCAGTGTATGTGGGAGAAGTGATTAATGAGTCCTTCATAATAGGTACAGTGTGTTTAATAAAATAAATCATCTTGAGGTAAGTACCGCATGGACTATATTTATTTAACAAAAATAGTAGTGCTCTGTGAGGATAAAGTTACTACCAAATTATCATGTGATATATTAAAACTTCAATTTTCTCTACCAACGGTCTCATGGCTGAAATGGCTTTTTAAAAATATTACACTGCAAGTCTTCCAGATTTCCCTTACTATAACGAAGACCCTTTTCTCTTTTTTTCTCATTTTTTTATTTGAATCTCTTTAGTGCAAGAAAATGTCTCACTCTTTATTCTAGTTGGGAAGAATTTATAGACTTATTTAATTTGTTATATTTCCACTCCCTAGGCAAGATTATACTAAAACTGTAATCAAATGAGTTATTGTTTAGTTTCCTTTAAATGTCAGTAAATCTGATTTTTAAAAGTTTGCATATTTTACTTAATATACATTACAAATGCCTCACAAATGTCTAACTCCAAGTATGTTTGATGAAATTTTTTACTGTGGTGTATTAACTGCAGTGACTTTCAAATAGAAAATTAAGTATAGGAAATACATAGTTTTTACAAGTTTTTGTTTAAATTCTAGTTAGTTAACACATAAGGTAAAATTGGTTTCAGGTGTGGAATTTAGGGATTCATCACTTACATGTAACATCCAGTGCTCATCACAACAAGTGCCCTCCTTTGTACCCATCACCAATCTAGTCCATCCCCCACCATCTCCCTCCAGTAGCCCTCAGCTTGTTCTCTATGGCTAGAGTCTCTTAGGTTTGCTTCCCTCCCTATCTGTTTTTATTTCCCCTGTGTTCATCTGTTTTAGTTTCTTAAATTCCACAAATTAGTGAAATCATAGGGTATTTGTCTTCCTCTGACTTATTTAACTTAACATAGTACACTCTAGTTCCACATCATTGCAAATGGCAAGATTTCATTCTTTTTGATGGCTGAGTAAAACTTGTATTTCATTCAGTTATACACACACACACACATAATGGACTGTCACTAAGATGGGACATTGGGGTTCTCTCCATAGCTTGTGTATTGTTAATAATGCTGCTATAAACATTGGAGTGTATGTTTCTCTTTGAATCAGCAATCATGGAAAGAGCTCAAATGTCCATTGATTGATGAATGGATAAAGAAGCCATGAGATATCTATATAGATATAGATATAATGGCATATTACCCAACCATCAAAAAGAATGAAATCTTGCCACTTGCAATGGTGTGGATGGAACTAGAGTGTATTATGCTAAATGAAATAAATCGTAGAAAAACAAATACCATGTGATTTCACTCATATGTCGAATTTAAGAAACAAAACATGAACACAGGAGGAAAGGATAAAAAGAGAGAGGGAAGCAAAGCTAAGAGACTCTTAACCATAGAGAACAAACTGAGGGTTGATGGAGGGAGACAGGTGGGGATGGGCTAAATGGGTGATGGGTACAAAGCAAGGCACTTGTGATGAGCACTAGGTGTTGTATGTAAGTAATAAATCACTGAATTCCACTCCTGAAACCAATACTACACTGTATGTTAACTAACTTGAATTTAAATAAAATCTTAGAAGAAAAAATATAATTTTTAAAATTAATCCATTGGGCTATTATAAGAACTTGACATCTATTTAGCAAGATTCTTCTATACTTACATATATGGTCGATATTTTCCAGTTATGTGTTCAAAGTTTACTAAGTTACTACTCTATTACTTCTATTGTTTGTTCTGTTTCTTCAACAAAACACACAGGATTGAAACCTGTTGGTGGCAGACAAACTTATGTCTTGCTTTTACATCTTCTGTAGAGGCTGGTATAGCTACATGCACCACCTCATCAATTTTTTCAAAATGTGTTGTTTATCCTGTATGGGACCGTATCATATATGGGAACAAATATTGAAGTGGATAAAATGGTTAATGTCTTCGAAGGGCTCACAGTGTAGTGAAAACATGACATCTCCCAATATATTATTTCAAGGACAAGTTAATACAATTCTATGGAAGTCCAGAAGAAGCTACTTTTTAAGAAATCCCATTGAACAAATAAATAGCTTTAGTCAATTTTCTCTCTCAAATTATTTCCTAAATTTAAATCTAGCACTTTGAAAAGCTGAACAAATTCTTTCCATTCCCAGGGAAGCACTTGACCCTACTGTCATGGTTATCAACAACAAAAAGAAGCCTTTGTAGAGCAGCTGCTTTTCATTTATGTCATGAAACATGGTCTCAAATCCTAAGTGACTTCGTCATTTGGTTGGGAGGGTAGCACCATACGTAAAAAGTAAATTAGAATGAGAAGTTTTATGTGAGAAGATGTAAAGGACTGGCACGTTACAAGAAACAGGACAGGAATTGAGGGAGGAGGCGGTCTCAAGAAAAGACAGATACCATATGTTTTCACTCATATGTGGAAGAGGAAAAACTTAACAGAGGACCATTGGGAAGGGGAGGGGGAAAATAGTTAAGGAGAGGGAGGAGGCAAACCATAAGAGAGTCTTAAATATTGAGAACAAACTGAGGGTTGATGGGGGGTGGGAGAGAGGCAAAAATGGGGGGTGGGCATAAAGGAGGGCACTTGTTGGGATGAGCACTGGGTGTTATATGGAAACCAGCTAGACAATAAATCATATTTTTAGAAAAGAACAGTAAACTATATTAATTTCATTTAAAAAAAAAAAGAAAGAAGAAGAAGAAAAGAAAAGCCTCACAGAATAGGTGGTGTGAATACAGCCTGGAGGGAATCCAGGGAGCAGGCCTGCCATTGTAGCCTAGATACAGCCAGAGACATTGGAAAAAATGGATGTGGATATGTTCCGAAAGTCTTTACTGATGGATATTAACTTTCCTATTCTCACATATCATAAAGTATTCTTCTTTTGCTGTTTAAAATTTTTAAAATGTAAAACCATTCTTTTTTTTTAATGTTTACTTATTTGAGAAAGAGAGATCAGGGGAAGGGGAGAGAGACACGAAGATAAAGGATCCTAAGTAGGCTTTGCACTTGCGAGCAGAGAGGCCAATATGAGGCTCAAATTCATGAACGGTGAGATCATGACCTGGGCCGAAGTTAGATACTTAACTGAGTCACCCAGGCACCCCTAAAAATGTAAAACCATTCTTAATTCACAAGCTATACATATTTAGCCCATGGGCCCTACTGTGCCAACCTTTGCTCAAGAGAAAGTTTTGCAGGAAACCTCTACAAGAAAGAACTCTTTATAGAATTATTTTCTGTGATAACAAAAAACTGGATACAGCTCAAATGCCCATTGAACTACAATGACAAAATAAGTTGTGGCTTATTCGTTCAACGGAATATGAAACAGTAGTAAAAATAAATGAGTCAAAACTATGTAGAGAAACATGGGTGAACCTACAAACAGGTATCAGTGAAAAAGCCAGTCAAAGAATACATATACTAAGATTCTGTTACACAGGGTTCAAAGACAGATAGAATTAACAATATAACCTTTAGGGATACATGGAAAACCTAATGAAAGCAAGGGAATGATGAACACAAAAATCAGTCTTTGGATTATCTCTGGTTGAGAAAAAGAAGATGAAACAAAGATGGGCCTTCACAGATATTAATAGTCTACTTCTTAAGAAAGGTGGTGGATATGTGATCTCACTTGCATGGAACATAGTTCATAACGTTTACCAAGTTGAATAAAAAAGCCACAAAACAAAATTATGTCCATGTCTTTAAAAATGATGCTTCTCCATTGCCTGCAGAATTAAATTGAAATTCCTTACATATATGCTGCTTTGATGCACTTCTAGATTTGACAAGTTTAATTGAATACTGGCCGTGGCTCCTTCACGTCCCAGAAAAGCCTCCATTTGTGTTCTAAGTCCAGCTATGCTGTTTAGAAATCCTCGCTCCTAGAATATGGAAGTTTTTAGATAATATTTCTATAAATATTTTATTTTCCTGATTTTAAGAGTTTAAGAAAAACTTTTCATTTAACGCTCTGACCCAATCATATCCATACTTCTTTGTCCTTAATCTCATCACCGTGTTCCTTATTTTAAAAATAATTTTTCATTTCCTGAATTTGCCAAGCTCTTTTGTGTTCTCTTTTATGTTAATGTTGTAACTTTTAGCTAGAAGTAACTTTCAATCGTTTGCATCTGATCTGGCAGCAAAGCCCATATCTCTTCTATTAGATTAGGAGGTAGAGATAAGGTCCCGGTCACCATGGCTCTCTAGCCCTTGCCTGGGGTTTAGCTTATAGTAAATGCATAACAAATATCTATTGAATCTTAAATAATGAATGGAATAGAATTGTAAATTCTCTAGAATATTTGGTTTTTCTTTTTATTTTCAGTGTTCTCAATGGAAAGAATGTATAAAGTGACTATAGAACAACGAAATTAATTTTTTAAAATATTTATTTATCTTTGAGAGTGGGGAGGTTAGAGAAAGGGAGCCAGAGGATCCAAAGTGATCTCTGAAATGGGCTCTGAGCTGTCAGCACAGAGACTGACATGGGGCTTGAACTCACGAACCACAAGATCATGACCTGAGCCAAAGTCAGATGCTTAACCGATTGAGCCACCCAGGTACCTCAGGAAGTTAAGTTTTTATTGACACACTTCAGAATTTACCTATTCAAACAACATCCTAGAAAGTTCCTTTTCAGCGAGTAGGCACTTTATCAGGTGCTTCAACTGGTAAAAGTATGTTTTACATGACAAAGTTTATCATGTCAACCATTTTTAAGTGTACAGTTCAGTAGCGTTAAGTGTGTTCACATTGTTGTACAATCAATCTCCAGTACTTTTCATCTTGCAGAACTGTACCCATAGACCCATTTAACAACTCTCCATTTACCCCTCCTTCCAGCCCCCGGCAACTCCACTCTACTTTCTGTCTTTCTTTGTGAATTTGGGTGCTCTAGACACCTCATATAAGTAGAATCATGTGGTATTTATCTTTTTATGACTAACTTAGCATAATGTCCTCAAGGTCCATGTATGTTCAGCATATGTCAGAATCTTCTTCCTTTTTATGACTGAATAATATTCTATGTATAGACCACACTTTGTTCATCCTTGGTGGATATTTGTGTTGCTTCCACCTTTTGGATGTTGTGAGGCTCAATCCCATGAACCATGAGATCATGACTTACACTGATATCAAGAGCTGATGCTTAACCAACTGAGCCACCAGCACTCTGTCAAAGTATTCTTGAAAAACAAGCTTTAGGACTAGTTTCATACCAAATTTTAGAGCTATTCAAGTAATTAATTTCCATAATTATATGAGTACAAGTCATTCTTCTTCGTTGTTGCCCTTCTGCCAATACTTCATCCAGATTATATCTTAAAGTATTACTTGAGAGATTTAGTAATTCAAAGGGATACAGGAACCCCAATGTTTATTACAGCACTATTTACAGTAGCCAAATTATGGAAACGGCCCAAGTATCCATTGATTGATGAATGCATAAAGAAGATGTGGTATTAGCAGCAATGGAATATAGCTCAGCCATAAGAAAGAATGAAATCTCACCATTTGCCACAACATAGATGGAGCTAGAGGGTATAATGCTAAGTGAAATAAGTCTGAGAAAGAAAAATACCATATTATTTCCATATACATGGAATTTAAGAAACAAAACAAAGCAAAAGGAAAAAAAGAGGCACATACAGACCAAGAGACAGACTTAACTATGGAGAACAAACTGATGGCTACCAGAGGGGAGGTGGGTGGTAGGGATGGGTGAAATAGGTGATGGGGATTATGGAGTATATTTATCATGGTAAGCACTGAGTTATGCACAGAATTGTTGAATCTCTATATTGTACACCTGATACCAGTATAACACTGTATGTTAACTATATTGGAATTAAAATGAAAAACTTAAAAAAATTTTTTTGGAGAGATTGAGTTAGGTTGATATTATCAACACCCTCCAATGGAGTAGCCTAAACCAGTGAAAAATTGCTAAAACTGTAAATAAGCACACTGAAGCTGCTTATGATGGCTCAAAGTTGCCCAATCTTCTGTCATTTTCTATGCGTGGGTTTTAACCTCATCATTACAGATGACTCCTACATCCCTAGTCATCATTTATATATTCCTGGAAGGAGGAAGAGGAAAGAGAAAGGCCAGTAGGCAAAAACCCAAGTGCCTAATGAGTTGGTTATATTTAATAAATATTTCCAGAAACATATCCTCTGACCTCATCCACTAGTTCTTTATCACCTGGACCCCCTTGCATGATGGGTCGAGGAAATGTAATTTTATAGTCGGCTCATCTTTCCCTATCTCTCCCAACAAAATCAGGTTTCTGTTGCTGAGGAATCAGGGAGTGATGTGTATTATGTAGACAACTGGCTGCGTTGGCTACACCCACATAACCTTTCTGCTTTCAGTGTTTCATTTTGAGGCAAAGAATTAGCCTGGAAACTAGAGGGAGTAAGGTTTCCAGAAGCCAAAGGACAATTTGTAAGACAACATCAAGACAAGGACTATATGGAATAAGTACATAGTTACTTATGTAGTTAACTGTAAGTACCATAATATGTGTTGAATTGGTTAAAGAATCACTTGAAAGTCAAATTGCCATATGTGAAGTGCCTTTATTTCAAAAATACTGTAATTCAAAAATAGCAAAATATCAAAACTTAGTGTTGACTATTGTCTTGAATCTGTTATATCTGCAGCTGCAAATGCTAAAAATCACTTTGTCTAAAATTATCAGGCATCAAGAGCCAAAAAAATTTACATCATTTGTATAATTTTGTTTTAAAATCCTCCTGACCCAGCAGCTGATATTAATATAATCCAATAATAACTTGTTTCAGTTCAAAAGCCAAAACTTGATTATTTTTGCCCAGCCATAGGAAAGCCAAAGAAATTCACTCTTCCTATTTAACTTCCCTTTTGCTTCTGAGTGCGTATTTCAGCTCTAGAATTAGGAAGGGGGGATTCTGGAGAGGAACAAGGCAAGAAGGCAGTTGAAGCAGGAAATCAAATAGGGAATTTATTTCTTGTGTATATTGTGTCAGATAGAGATCCTGAGGGAGGCAGAAGAGGAAAGGGATGGGAGGTTTTACAAAACCTTTTTATTTACTTTCCTTTTTCATGTCCGTTCCACTTGGGGGCCCAGTATCTTTTTTTGTTTTCTCCTCCCTCTTCTCCTTTCCCCTTCCACAGTTAATCTGATATCATTCATCTTTAATCGGGTGTGGATGCATTTCCGGACATAGGCTCGAGTTGCCGGAGTACTATTTGCAGGAGTGGTTCTGTCTGTTCAAAGGTCACTCACTACTCTCAACTGCAACTACCCTAGAAGAAAAAGGGACATGGACATGACCCAAGGGGGCACAGGTTACTGAGCTTAGCGATGTCCCTGCTTGATCCATCCTTGGCTTCTAGACTCTTTTCCCTATAGTTCACACTTTGCTCGTCACATCAACCCCTTTAGCTCAGTGATCCTGCTGGCCTTCCTCAAACTGGATAACCACTCACTAGACCAGCCCTTTGGTCTCATGCCCCAGACAG
Source organism: Hyaena hyaena (assembly GCF_003009895.1). Classification (NCBI taxonomy): domain Eukaryota; kingdom Metazoa; phylum Chordata; class Mammalia; order Carnivora; family Hyaenidae; genus Hyaena; species Hyaena hyaena. Next base: position 1,789,801 of record NW_024080897.1, read on the forward strand.
TTTTTATTTTGAATCATTTGGTATCCAGAACATCTGGGGTTTCACCTTCTAAAGACAAGTGGGATCCACAGGGATGTACTTCTCAGAAACATCCTGAGGGGGAGAGGGTACTAGGTAGTAGGTAAAAATGGATCAGAGCATACATAATGACTGGGTGGTCAACTCATCATGGGTGGCAACATTTTCTGACTACTGGGGGGTTGGATTCAAGGCTTAGGTATTTGAGAGCATTATGTTAAGATCTTAACATATGTGACAATAATAATGAAGATTATCCTGCCAGTATGGGCACTTCATGGATACCCAAAAAAACAGTAAAAAGAAGATAAAAACTCTAAGAGCAATGGAATGAGTTAGGGAACATCTCACTGATTTTTACTTTATTGTAATGCATCACAAGAAGTATATGTAAAACTATAATATATTAAAAAAAACATTGTATATAAATAATGCTTCATGTATAAATAATGCTTCCATGTATGCCTAGGACTTGGTAGGCCCTGAAAATGAAAATATATTATTAATTATATTATTATGTTATATATTTGTTGCACTATATTATGATTCTATAATAATACATTATATCATTTTATCATTACTGGGTGCTTTATGAGATTATCTTTGTTTCTTATTGTTATAACTTTAATGTTCATGTAGGAGAATTTTCTGTTCATACATTTCCTAAACTGGTGTGTGGATTTTTATTAAATCCTATTTGAAAGTATAAGTCAGATTATTCACCTAAACTTTATGTTCCAAGTTTCTATAATTTAAACAACGATTTCTGCCATTGCCTCAGAAGGTATCTCTTTGCCTACCAGTATCTCTGCTGTTTTTCTGGATTTATAGTTAAGCATTTGACTTTCATTTTCATCTCTATTTCAGCCAGGCTGGAAGAGTTGGGTAGTAATACCAGCTGGCATAGAGTTGAGCTTATATCAGCATATTGATGAGAGTGACACCAAAATGTCCCTCTGTCTCACGAAACTGCTTCATACGGACATTAAACAAGTATTTAGGGGACAAACAAGTGTTTTAAACAAGTGACAAAGGGGAGCTGAAGGACTCATCCCCTAAAATGGATGAACAGTTGCCCACTGGAAGAAAGAATGTTTACACTGAGATGGAGCATTATCATCATGACATGAAACAAATCAGTAGATCCCAACTACCCATAATACATAAGAACGAGCATATGACTTTCTTCTGGTTGTTGAAGATTACCTGAGATCAGAATGCTTTGGTTCTAAATGTATTAAAAATGAAACTCACCATGATGAAGACATCCAGAAAAAACTTCAGCTGTTGCTCAGTCCTGGTATGATGATCAATGGCTAGCTAACCAATTATTTTTTAATTTAATCAATGTTTTAATTGAAGAAAACCTATACAGAAAAGTGACCACATCACACTTAAATGACTCAATGGATTTTCATGTATCCTCCACCCAGATAAAAAAAATGGTACATACTGACCACACCCCTACTGCCTGCTAGCAATCCTTACCCATAGTTCCCTCCCCAAAGCTAACTACTAATCTGAATTCTTACATAATGAGTTAGTTTTATTTAATTTTGAAGCATACTTCTGTGCTACTTTTGAGAGTGGTTTAAAGCTAGGGAGTGTATTATCAGACAAATGTTACTGAAAGATTATTCTACACCAATACAAAGAATAAACTTGAGCCACAAAGACTGGCTAAGAAGTGATTGAAATAGTTCAGGTAAGAGAGAGTGAGTCAGTAGATTAGGGCTGGAAAAGAAGAAACACACATGCATGTATGGAGCATGAAGGGTTCAGACTGACATGCAGTTTTCTAGCCTTGAGAACTAGATGAATGTAGTTTCACTCTCTAAGAAGATGGAACAGGCTTTAGGGGAGAAGAAATGAGTCTGGTATTGGACACGTTGAGTTTGAGGTACAAGGAGAGTTGAGTTTGTGGCAAGGAGATGGATGGATGTGGCATTCAAGACAATATGAAGTCTGAATGCAAAATATTTGTTGGTTGAATGTCTGAGGGAAGGACATATTAAAGAAATAAAGGTGTGGGGCACCTTGCTGGCTCAGTCTGAGGAGTAGACTCTTGATCTTGGGGTCATGAATTTGAGCCTCACGTTGGGTGTAGAGATTGAACAAATAAACAAACAAGCACACAAATACTTGGGGAAAAAAATAAAGGTGTGATGATAATCCTTAGGGATCTGGCTTGGGCATATAGGTGAATAGGATAGGCATTCACCAAACTAGGGCAACTGATGAGTTTCAGTGAGTTTGAGGCACTTATAAGGAGTCTATATAGAGATAGTTAAATAGCTGGATATATGGGTCTGGGCTCAAAATGTATATTTTTTTTTGAAGAAGATTAAATAAAATAAGGTATTTAAAAACTCTCTGGAAAGTACTGAGTGCTGCATAGACCACTATTAGCTGTTATTTTTGGTTGACTCAGTTTAAAAAGGCCCTGAGAGTGATATCCAACTAGTCCATGATTAATTGCTGGAGGAAAAACATCATTTGTGGTTTTGTGGAGGTAAAAGAAGACATCAGCATTTTGTCACTGATAACAATGGCATAGTGCCAGTCTTTAGAGTCTTTTCAGCCAGTGCACATCAGAAATTATTCACCTAAATTTTAACTGTGAGGCAGTTCAATTCTGTAAGAAAGGGATAATAATTTATTTTTAAAAAAATTTTACCATTAATTGTGGCACTAAAAATGCCTTTACTTGGGTAAGTAATTGGTTGACACTGAGGATCCTTCAGTTTCACCCAGTAGTCCAGAGTGAAATGCTCTGTTATCAAGAAAAGTTCTTTGTTATGACATTGTCATCACCTTCCTTTTCAGATCCTAGTGATTTACCCAGGCAGGGAAGCATCAGTGAGAAAGTTGTGTAGTGCTTGAGTTTGAAGTCAGTGGACTCCATAGAAAAGACCTGAAAAAGATGTATAACGACAATACTGGACAGTTAGACAAGGAATACTGCTTTAAAACTCCTGAAGAGGTCATGCTTCCTGTTGCGAGAGAGTGTGGCCCCTTGATGCTTTAGTAAGTATGGAACCAAGACCAGGTAGAAAGAGAGCAACCTAGGTATTCATCAGTGGATGAATGAATAAATAAAATGTGGAATATGCATACAATGGAATATTATTCAGCCATGAGAAGGAAGGAAATCCTGCCATTTCCTACAACATGGATGGAACTTGTTTTTTAAGTTTGTTTGTTTGTTTGTTTGTTTGTTTAGAGAGAGCAAGTGTGGGGAAAGAGCAGGGAGAGAGAGAGAAAGAGAGAATCCCAAGCAGATTCCCCACTATTAATGCAGAGCCTGACAAGGGACTTAAACCCATGAACCGTGAGATCATGACCAGAGCCGAAATCAAGAGTCAGATGCTTAACCAACTGAGCCACCCAGGCGCACCAACATGGATGGATCTCGAGGGCATTCCGCTAAGTAAGATAAGCCAGCCAGAAAATGACAATGGAGAAGTGGTTGCCCAGTGCTGGGGGCAGGGGCGGTGAGAGAAACAGAGAGTTGATAAAAGGGCACAAACTTTTAGCTGAACGATGAACAGGGTCTAAGGATCTAATGTATACCATGGTGACTATAGATAATAACACTGTACCGTATCATTGAAATTTGCTAACAGGCTAGTACTTATATGTTCTCAGACACACCATAAAGATAAATATGGAAGGTGATGATGTGTGAATTAAGTTGATGAGTGGAGTCCTTTTACAATGTCTATGTATATCAAATCGCTACTATGTACACTTTAAATATATAATTCTATACGCCAATTATACCTCAGTAAAACTGAAGAAAAAAGAAAATTGAAAAAAAGAAAAAAATTTTTAAAAAGAAGAACAAATTTGAAGAAGTAATAAACGGAACATGAAAAATCATGGCTTCCTTCCACCAGTCAGAATTCATACTCACCAGGCACGATGCTCAATGTTGGGGATTCCAAGGATAAACATGTCTCTTCTTTCAAGATTCTTACAGACCAGCGGAAAGACACACCTGTAAATAATCATGCAAAAATGTTAATGGTAATGGTGTTGTATGCAACACACAACTGAAGCAAAGGGGAAGAAGGCACTTACTACTCCCACTAAAGAATATTCCACAGATTAAGTGGTTTGAAAGAAGAGGAGAGGCGTGAGTTGGAATTCAAACAGGCCAGAAAACCTGAAGATACTGCCACTAGCCAAACTGATGACAGGCAGAATAAAAGATGACCGTAATAATTATAGTACACTGAGCAAAAAAAAAATATCCTTAGATTCATAGTGATATTCAAGAAACAAGGCAGGGGCAGATAGTTATGAGGCAGAGGAGAGTTATGGAGGGAGGGGGAGAAGGGAAGCTAATAGATGTAGACAAAATGATAACATTAGAAAAATCATCATTTGAAACTCCCAATGTAATGCTTGATTTGGATATGATTCATAAATAGATGCCGAAACCATTGGGTAAAGTGATTTTGGAGAATGTGGTATTTGAATGGTACCAAAGTATCACCCCAGAGTTGACTTATTCATTACAAAAGTATAATTGTATCTGTACAGCAGAGTGATCTGGGGTGACTTTGGTCATCACACAGATGACCAAATGTGTCATTCCATGTAGTGACACAGGTGATGAGCCTTCTGTTGAGACACCATGGAAGGTATGCAACACCACTTATGAAGTATTTTTGGCTAAAATACGAAACCCAGATCTATTCAAACCTCTAAACTGAACTTCTACTTTCGAGGAAATACAGGGAAGAGAGGATCAAGGTAAACAACATTTTGAGAAACAGTGGAACAAATTCAGACTATGGAGTGATTCTATGATAAAACTGGCCTGATCTTTTGTAGATTAATGTCGTAGGGAAGAAAATGATGGTGCCATCCTAGATGAAGATAGGTTCAAGAAACCTAACAACAAAGGGCAAAGTGTGAACCTTGATTGGATCCCTGCTTGAAAAAACAAATAGCTAGTGAGGATATTTGGGGGGAAACTGGGAGCAAATTTGAATAGAAACTGGATATTCAGTTAGGGTTTAGCATTGTTAATTTTCTTAGTTGTGATAAGGAAACTGTGGTTATAAAGGAGAATGGACTTATTCTTAGGAGATATATAGAGTTTAAGATGTTGTGACACATTGTCAAATGATTGAACAAAAAAGGTGTATCTATTTGGCAACACATTAACCGTCTTTTTCATGCTGGCCCAGGGCATTCTGTGTCAGATCTATGGCTTGCTTCCTGATTTTATCATCGCAGACTCTTGGTTACTACCTGCTCGGCTTGGCCTGACAACAGATCTTTTCGGGCCTTAGGCCACTGTGAATGTGGTGTGTCTTACTATATGATAAGGTTGTTTTAAATCCTTCCAAGAGCTGCCTTTTATTGTTTGAGTCCATTCCGGGCTCCAATCCTGTGTGCCCTGTGAGACAGCAGGATGCTTAACATGTCACCATAGAGTAATGTGTCCTAACAGACATCCTCAGACTGTCTGTACTTATTGTAGGAAATAGTTCTTTCCTTAATGTTCTGTAGATGGCTCTCTCATGCCATGTATAAGTGGAGGCCACGCCAGACTCCAGCAAAAAGAGGCAGTAACATTTTCCTCCGTTTGCTGCTATTCAATGCATCACTGTAATTCCTGGGTGTGGGATTTCCAGAGAGTTTAAGAAAGATATATTGCCCAAGTTCTAGTATTATATTCAGTTTTAACCAAATAAGGATTGAAACTCATACCCCTATTAAAATCAAATCCTCTTATGTTTTGAGTGCAGTAAAACAAAAAACAAAAACACGCTAATAGCTAAAACCAAAACATTATCAGGCAATCAGGATATTTGATTCATGCTTTGGGAAATACAATAAATCACGCTCTGATTATAGCATTTCAAATGGGTAAAGAGTCCCTTATGAATTAAATACTTTCTGCTCAAAAACATTGAGTTTATATAACAATGTATCATTTTCTTGATTTTAAACAGAGCATTTGAGTCATGGCCATTCGATCATTGAGTCTATGCAATCGCATGTATTGAGCGCAACTATGGTGCGCATGTAAAAATTACTTTTCGATAATGCAAATGAACATCTTATGCCTTTTTCCATTAATTTGAATATGTAAAATTTCAACTGAGTTGATTTACGTGGGGTCATAATTATAAAACATTGAAGAAATAGTTCTAAAATCAGTGCAAAATATAAAAGGCACACATGAATGAATATGTATAAAAAAACTGTAGCCACAAGCTATTAAACATATAATTAAAATGGATTTATTGCTTTTGGCTTTGATTTTTTTCTTCTCTGTTATTGAATCATCATGGGGATCCCTTGAGTTCAATTATAATTACACACACACACATTATAATGTTTCACATATATAAAGTACATATATAGTCTTTAAAGCTGAACTAATATAATAATATATATGCAAATTAAAATGTGTAAAATTCAGGTAATTAAAAATTATGATTCCCTAAGCAGCATTAACATAAAGGTAGTTATGAATCACTGCATTTTGCATTAAATTTATATCACAATACCTCTCTCTGGCAAGGTGGGTTTATTGGTATATGTGTGAATTCTTTGATTTTCATACCTTATATTCTTAAAGTCTGAGGCATAGATTTCTATGTTTAATAATTTTATTCTATGTTCAAAGGCTTTCTTTGTGTCCTGGATAGCCTATTTTTCTCTGCATAGGATGCCAAGCAAAGTAGCCTTAGATGATTGCTTAAGTGTAAGTGGCTATAAGGACATATCAGGACCCTGTTCCTGGGGCCACAGGTGAAGTAGTGGGTGGGTGGGCATCCTGCCCAGGTTTCCCCAAGGTATAGATTTGTCAAAGTCCTGAGTGGTGATTAGAATTAAGGGCTTTGCACAAGAGAGGAGTAGGTCGCTTATTAGAATAATCCTATTCTCTCCCTGATTTCAGATGTGTGATTCAGAGAAGCTGAGCAGTTGGTAGACGGAGCAAAATCATTAAAAAGATGAAAACAAAGAAGCTAAAGCCTGTTAACAGGGGAATACCTCAACCAGCATTCACAAAATCTTGTTCCCTGAGGAGGCGGCAAGGTAACTAGTTTCTCAGGCTGATCCTAAACAAGCTTCTAGGTCAGACTCCTTGTGGATTGAATGGTGTCCCCCCAAAAGATACGTGGAAGTCCTACACCCCTGTGCCTGTGATCGTGACCTTATGTGGAAACAGGCTCTTTGAAGATGTAATCAAGTTACGATGAGGCTGCTAGGGTGGGCCTGAAGCTAACAAGACTGGTCCCCAGAAGAGGAGAACGTCATGTGCAGACAGAGAGGACCCCCGGGGAGGAGGCCATGTGACAGCAGAGGGGGACTGAAGGGATGCAGGCACAAGCTGAGAAGTGCCAGGAATGGATGGCACACTACCGGAAGCTAGGAAGAGGTGAGGAAGGATTCCTTCTTCTTACAGGTTGCAGACACCTTGAATTCTGACTTCTAGCCCCCACAACCATGAGATGATGCACTTCTGCTGTCTTAAGCCACTCAATTCATGCAACTTCGACAAGACAGCCCTAGGAAACAAATCAGCCTCTATGATGCACCCAGAACAAGTTTCCTGTTCTCCTGTGAGGACTGGCTGTCTCACTTCTGGATTCCAATGTGGCTAAGCTTCAGATTCTCCTTATTTCTATCTAATATGCAATGAACTGATTTATGTTGCCTGCAACCAGAATATCAGTAGAAGTTGGAACCAGGAGTGGTGAGATATATAACAGAGGCACATTGGAAATGAAGGATATGTGGGACTGGTCATGAGGAGGTCATATTGTCCACGAAGTACTGGTAGCCCACATTTGGTGGTGGTGCAAAAATTCATTAAGCCACACCGGTTGTCTCTAGGTGCCTCTAACATATCCGCCAAAGGCAAGTCTTTCAGGGCTTTTGTAAACTCTAACGAGTAGATCCAAAGGCCTGTAGGACAGCAGGGTCAGCTGAATTCCTGGTTCGTCCATATTTCCATGCAAAGATTTAGGATATAAATGGCAGAGTTTAGTATCCAAATAATGAGAAATCTGAGAAATAGGAGAGGTTAAGTGATTTGCTCAAGGCCACACCGATTTTATGTTATATGCATTTTACCACGTATAGATAAATAAGTAAAAGCACTCAGAGTATTATGAGTCAGGCAAAAAAACAAAAACAAAAACAAAAACCCAAAACAAAACAAAACACAAAAACCCAACAACAACAAAACAAAACAAAAAGTAAAGAAAAGTTAGCTGTTTGAAGCTCAAAAGGATGTGTTGGAGATTATACCTGTGAAAATTTAAGGCTGAAATTCCCTGCCCAATGTGATCTGTTGGAACAATGGAGGGGTTGTCCCTACAGCAGCTTTATTAGTTTAAAATGAGTGTTTTGTTGAAATGTCCCACTAGAAAGTGGGACAAAAATTTAGGATCATCTAATCTTTATGATCTTTACAGAATCGCTCAAAAATGAAGAGTATCTTATTATATCTAATACTTTGGAAATATTCGTGATATCTATGGGAGAAACAAAATTATAAAGACATAAGGATATAATGATCAAGTACTTATTTGCTTTAACATTTTACCTAAATTAAGAACTTATAGAGTTTAATTCTATACTGTTTACCTGATATATGCAGGCAGTTTCCTCAGGATAGTCTGTCTGTCTATCTATCTATCTAAAATATCTCTGGTGTCAGTCATTCCTTAAATTGTTTTCAATGTTTATTTGTTTTTGAGAGAGAGTGAGCACAAGTGGGGGAGGTGTCGAGAGAGGGGGATACAGAGGATCTGAAGTGAGCTCTGTGTTAACAGTAGAGAATCTGATGCTGGGCTTGAACTCAAGAGCCACGAGATCATAACCTGAGCCAAAGTCAGACGCTTAACTGACTGAGCCACCCAGGCGCCCCATTCATTCCTTAAATGGAGGATACAAAATAAAGGTGGAAACTTTCAGTGTTGTCACTTACTGTCATTGTCTCAGTCTCTAAGCGATTAAATATAATTGAATATCAGACCAAAGTTTACTTCCTGGGTAAGGAAAAGAGAAGATAAGGAATCCTCTGGTTACCTTTTGGTGGAATAAAAATCTTGCCTAACTTCTCTCTTGTGCCCCCATACCAAGTAAGCCAACAGACAAGCCAACAAGCAAATACTCAAACTAAGAGCTTCTGTGCTTTTTTGCCTCTCTTCCAACATTATGCAGGAATTAGCCCCACTCTAGACAAGACTTTTTCCTTTTTCACTAAGAAAATGCTGATTGGTCAAAAGTAGGCAAGAGACGGGAAAAGGGGGAACAGACATTTATCAAAGGATAACCTTCTAACCTTTTCAATCCCACTGAGCTATAGGAAGGACTATCTCCACATCACAGAAGAAAAGGTGTTTATTTACTCAAACAAGACCCCTTGGCCAGTGGCAGAGACTGATTCTGATTCCAAGCCAGGTGCTTTTTCTCGTACATCACTGAGACTTGCCTCTTAAGAGAATATTTGTTCATGGATAAAGTAATTTTTGCTTCGCAATTTCCACACATGTCCTGTTTTCTTCAGATCTCACTGCAGCCCACCAGGCGGCTTAGGACAGCGCATGCGCACGACCACCATACGTCGTAAAAATGATTAACCGTCTGCTAATTGGTGAGTCCCAAGTTTCCTAGGTGTCTTTAATATCCTTAGTAAGTCAACTTTTGCCAATGAATGCCTTTTTAGGCATAGAAGCTGAATGATGCATACTTTGAAACAATGATAACCAATGATGACAAAGGTCCTATTAAAGCTCTCTAAAATTTGATACAATATAAATCACTGTCTCTAAAATTTGGAAAATTCATATTTCCAAATATATGTGTAAATTCTCTAGTAAGCTGATCTTAGGAAAAATAATAGACCATTATTTAATCATCAAATATAATGCACACTTTGCCATTTTAATTTCACCATTTCTACCTTCTCCTTTGCTTATTAATCAAAAACTATTCTGCTTCTTGGCTTGGAGGAGATGATGCTAACAAAACGTACTGTAATTGTTTAGAAGTGATTTTCTCCAGAGATCCAGGAAGCTTAAGTAGTTGAGCTTCCTATTACTTTCTGCCCCCTGGGTTTTACATTAGTTCTGCACTGACTTTCTTGTCTTGTGTATTTGTAAGAGTAAACGATTAGGTAGGAGAGGCTCCAGGGGACTGTTCTTGGCAGTAGCAGGTTGTGCTTAACTACCTTCCACTTGCATGCACCTGATGCTGTCGGTTATTAACAGAGTTTGTGGGAATCAATGGCTACAATATCTCTTTGCTTAATAGGTGTACGCAAAGGAAAAGAAGATGTAATAACATTTATCTGCAGGTGCATCCGATGGTCTTCATCCAAGAAACAGAATTTTGCAGTGTTGTTGACAGCTGTTTTACTTGTTCTGTGTGTTCATTGCACAGGCTGAGCCATGAATATTCAAAACATGGTCTGTCTGTCTATGCCACCCATGGGAAAAATCAACAGGAAGGGGTGAGTATGTGGTGGAAACCAAGGAACAGTGAAGGCTATTGCAAATGGAGTGGTAGGAGGAAAGCATATACCTACCAAATGATGGAACAGACAATCAGTAGAGGATTAAAAAAAATGAAAACGTGACACTGGTGTTGAAGTCATAATACCCATGATTTGGATACCTGGAGGACGCCAATGACCTCCGATTCATCTACATTGTCTGAACGCTAGAGATTAAATCAAGTCCTGTGAGTCTTCAGAGAAAATTTACAGTGTAAGTTGTTTTTTTTTTTTTTTATTTATTTCTAGGAGAGAGAGAGACAGCGCGAGCAGGGGAGGGTCAGAGAGAGAGGGAGTCACAGACTGAAATAGGCTCCAGGCTCTGAGCTGGCAGTCAGCACAGAGCCCGACGCGGGGCTCGAACCCACGAACCGCGAGATCATGACCTAAGCGAAAGTCGGACGCTTAACCGACTAAGCCACCCAGGCGCCCCTACAGTGTAAGTTTTTGCACGCTTGTCCTACCATCTTTCTGGGAAGAAGCTACTTACCTTTCTTTTTTCTCTTTTCCTTCTTTTTCTTCCTTTTTCTTCTCCATCGACTCCTCTCTCTCTTCTTTTAATCTGCCTCTTTCTCTTTTTTCTCAAGCTACTAGACTTTCTTTGCTGCTGCGCGGGAAGGAAAATTAAAGAAAACAAAAACCAGACGGCTCTCCACAATAAAAAGGGAAGGGAAAGTTTAGAAGGAAAGATCTGGTTGAGGGATTGGAGGCCAGAGGGGCGATGGCCAGCAGGGGTGGGCGGGGTGGAGGGAAGGGGTGGTTCAGGTGGGAAGGTTGGCAGAAGTGTGGAACCAAATGGTATGTCGGACTTCTGGAGGAGGGGAAATGGGTAATAAAGATTTATTGCTACGGGATGCATGATGTAATCCTTATATCTCTATTTCCAACCAAATCCCGAAAAGATCAAGTAAGTGTGTGTGTGTGTGTGTGTGTGTGTGCGCAGCGCGCACAGCGCGCACCATTTGTTATGTCACACATGTGGCTGGGCATTAGGTAAGAGCAGAGCTGACTCACTAAGACCCAAAGAAGAAGCAGAGTGAAAAAAAACTATCAAAAAATAGGAATCACTGCTTTTATTGTCCTGTAAATTATCTCCTACAGCCGAATGAAACTGCTCACTGCTTCCTGAACTTTTTGCCCCTTCTTACCTCTAGCTCAGCTTTAATATCCTCTATCACTTCCGTTCCACCCGGCTATCCAAATCCTACCAATCTTCCAAAGTTTAAATGCCATCTCCCCCTTAGCGCCTTCTCTGACTCCCTGCGTGGAAATGATTTTCTCTTTGATTCTTATTCTTACACTTTGGTTGCTGCTTTTTCAAGTTCCTCATCATCTACCGCTTTGTCTGACAGCCACACAGGCAGGTATCTCTGGGCTGAGAGCGTGTGAGCTTCTCCTAGGAAGGGAACCTGTTCTATTTCCACCTAGACCCTGGGTCAGTGTGCAGAGCAGATAAACCATCAATATCTATGGGGCAATGCATGCCTGGCTCGTCAAATAGAGGTTGTTTACCTACATCGTCTCTTATAATTCATGGAGGTTTTTTTTTAAAAGCAATTTTATGGGTAAAATTCGTTCCCACAGCGCAACGTTGAAAGGTAAATTGGTAATAACAAATTGCAACAGTTGATATAGTTCTAAAACAAGCAAGATGGAAAAGTAATCAAGAAATTCTTTAGAGGATACCATTTGTATTCCAGTAACTGTATTATAATAGGTGCTCATCCATTTGGGAAATGTATTTACAAAATAAAACTGTGTGGAAGTGAAAAATAGCAAAACTGTCATTCTGAAGATTTTTATACAAATGGAAGGGGATCCATACTATCTACTTTTGCCTTAAATTGAAAGAATTGTAAAATACAAATTCTTTTAGAATCAGAAGATGTATGTAACCCAAAGAGATAATTAGAGGTAGTCTCCATACTTCTCTGAGAAAAGAATGGATACTTATGGCAACATATACATTTCTCTGCTTTAATATTGTCCCTCTGCCTTCTGTCAATTAGTAAGAAGAGAAATTCTGATGTGAGAAACTACTCGGAAGAAATAATAAGAACCTAGCAAAAAATGAAGGAGCAACAGCTCTATGTATCAACGTAGATAAATCTCAAAAACCACACTGATTAGTGAAAAAGCAAATCACAGAAGAATATGTACAGGACCGGTCTCATTACATAAAGTTAAAAAGCAGATAGAACAAGATAAGATGTTGTTGAGAGATGTATGTATAATGTCAAAACATAAAGAACATAGGAAATGTTAATGCAGAGATTAAGAAGTGAACTTCAAACTTCTTTAAAGAGATGGAAGGGACGGGGCATCTGGGTGGCTCAGTCAGTTAAGCGTCAGGTCATGATCTCACAGTCCGTGGGTTTGAGCCCTGCGTCGGGCTCTGTGCTGACAGCTCCGAACCTGGAGCCCGCTTCTGAGTCTGTGTCTCCCTCTCTCTCTGCCCCTCCCCCACTCACTCTCTGTCTCTGTCTCTCAAAATAAAAAAAAATAAAGACATAACAAAATAATGGGGTGTTCCTCTCCAGCACTCCATCTCTAAAGAGATGGAAGGGAAATGAAGTTTAGGAGGGATAATAGAGGGTCTCCAAAGATATAGATAATATTTTGTCTCTTTTTTAAGTTTATTATTTATTGAGACAGAGAGAGAGAGAGAGAGAGACCTCACTAGTGGGAGAGGGGCAGAGAGAGAGGGAGAGAACCCCAAGCAGGCGCCGCACTGCCAGCATGGAGCCTGATGTGGGGCTCAAACTCACAAACTGCAGGATCATGACCTGAACCAAAGTCCGACACTTAACCGACTGAGCCTTCCAGGCACCTCATACTAATATTTTGTTTCTTAAGCTGGGTGATAGATTTTTTAAAACTGTATCTGTAAGTTACATACACTTTTGTGTATCTGATACAATAATGTTTACAAATGAATATTACTGGAACGTCATTACTGGAACATCACAGTCTTGTTTCAAAACTGGTGTATATAGAGCATCCTGGTAGAGAGTTGTGTCAAGGGCTATGCAAAACTACAAGATAGACATACTATTTGAGGATATCATTTTTCGTCGAAGTGTTTGGGCAAGATATTTTTAAATTAAAGCATACTGGAATATTTTATGGAGTAAAACAAAGCATTTGCATGAAGTTTCTAAGATAAAATACAAGTGCTGCCAAGAATGTTGCTATTTGCAGTGAGCCATTTTAAGCTTGACCCCAAACCATTGTCTTCCAAAGAGATATGTGGTGCACAGAAAGAACTTGGGAAGCCCCAAGGCGTCAAGGAGAGGTGTTTGGCCTGAGCCAACAGGGAGAGTAGACTCATGCCTTATCTCAGAGCACAGCAAAGGGGATTTATAAATATAACCCTCTAGCATATGGTGTTATACAAGCCTGTTTCCTTTTTACTATTTTAGAGAACACTGAGCAAATTCCTTTAGAGAGCTTTGCTGAAATAGCTATTATTTTTGGTGCCCCCTAGTGGTTGTTGGGGATACGGTAATAAATTAGTCTCTAGCTCACAAGTGGCATTTGTACTAAGCCACTTTTGGAAGAGTGAGTGAAGGATTTTGGAGAGTTTATCATGGCAGATAACGCACCTAAGACAACAGGCTATGAAAAAAGAAAAGGAGACTTGGGGACACGGCAAACAGGCATCCTTAAAACACTGGAAGACCTTGTTAATTTCCTTCGTCCAAGTGCAAACTGAGTGGTCTCTTGTCAAAAAGAGGAATGTGAGTTTTCCTAACACATGGACATCAAGAAAGGGTAAACATTTTCTCTCGAGACAAGCAGGATAAGGATATTCATAAATTCTAGATTCCTTCATTCAGCAAACATTTACTGAGTGTCTTTTATTTGCCAGGCATGAGGCTAGCCAATGGTGATGAGTGAAAGTATCAGCGCTGGCTTTTGGGACATATATCTAGTAAAGAAGATGGAAATTAATCAAATGACATACCAATAAATGTATAATTGAATATTGCTAAAATGCTATGGGATGAAAGCATGTGGTTCTAGAAAGGAAGTGCTGTATAACAGAAGGATTAGATATACTGGTGGAATGTATCAAGAAGAACTTCTCTGATGAAGTGACGTTTGAGCTGACATCTGATGGATGAGTAGAAATGAACTATGTGAATTGGGGGGAGGGTGAGGATGTTGTGTCCTGGGACAGAGAGAGTGTGTGCAAAGATCCCGAGGCAGGATGCAATGTTCATGCTATATTCTAGAAAATGAAAGAAGACCAGTGTGACTCTAGGGCAGAGAATGAGAGGGGCAAGGTAGGCGTGAGAAGGCTTTGAGGTCCATGCTAAAGATTTAAGTCATTATTTGAAAAGTATGAGAAACCAATGAAGTATTATAAACAGGGAAAATAATATGATCGGGTATATGAAAAGAATATTATGACTTCAAAGTGTAAAATAAATTGAAAGATTCAGAAAGAGGGAGACCAGTTAGAATTGTGAGCCAAAGCCATGGGTAATGGCAGCTTAGCTTATCACGCTACCAGAAAGAAAAATATTCTAGGAAGTATTCAGAAAGTAAAAATCTGTAAGACTTAAAAATGGATGGAATAGGAGATGTGATAAAGAAGAATTATCAGGGATGACTCTCAGGTTTCTGGTTTATGGTAGTTTTACCATTGGCTTGGGGCACACATGTAGGAAAGACCATGAATTTGGTTATGGACATGTTGAGTCGGAGATATTAGTAAAGCAACCACATAGAGGTATTGAGAAGGCCGTGGCTATGTGCAGGTACAGTTGAGAGGCAAGGTTTGTGCTGGAGATGGAGAGAGGCCTGAATGTCACTGGTATACAGGTAGTAGACTGAAGGTAAGGCACAGATAAGGCTTTTGGTGGTGGGATTTAGAGTGAAAACAGAGGTGGACCTAGGGCCGAGCTTTGAGGGACTCTAACAAAAATGTGAAACGGAGTGGTCATAGAGTTCAAATCACTTTTCGTCAATTGTGCAAAACCTGGCTTTTATAGCCCAAGTGAAAGATGTGACACAGGAAAATGAGACTCAAGTAAAAATCATTCATTCATTTAGTTTCACAAGAAGAACCTACTGAGTATCATTGAACTAGGTTCTAGAACTAATCCAAAGAAGGGCAAGGCATGGTCTCTGCTCTGAGTAGACCATAATCCAGGGGGGCATTGGCTTTCAGGCTCCAGCTCCACAATTTGATGAGAAATCTATGGGGCCGTGGAGATATTCATGTCCTATCCTCAGAGACAACTACTTCCCACTGAGTATTGGATTTCCAACACATGGTTCTGATCTCTGCCACAAACAAGGCCCTCACGTTGAGTCTGAGAAATCACCAGTCAGCTTGGCAATTAACACCCACTTGGAGGAGCCTGGGCCTTTTCTATGCAAGAAAGGACAGCCAGGAACGGGGCCAAATGGGGAAAAAAGCCTCAGTCTTTTGTTCTGAGCAGTGGCCTCAATGTCAGCTTGACACTGGAATCACATGGGGAGTTTAAACCATTCTGATGCCCACATCCTGATTCAATTGGTCTGGGATGAAGTCTAATATTAGGATTTTTTGAGCTCCCAAGGTGATTTTATTGTTCATCCATGGTGGAGAATCTCTGGCTTAGAACAATTAAAACTTACAGACTCACCGTCTGCATTCCCACCACCTTTTTCTTTGTGTGCTAACTTGGATCAGACCTTTGATTGTCATTATATCTGAGCATAGCTCACCTACCTATCTTGAGTCATGATTCTATAAAGTCTTTAGTCTTAGCTACAATCTAAGTTTCTCCCCAAATAATAATGATAATAATGGTGATAATAATAATAATAGCAACTTATTACACTCTTTCCCTTGACTTCAAAACTACATACTCTGGATTTTAGTCAGGGAATTAATGTACCTCTTACCACTTGAGGACGGTAAGTGTAGTTTGTGCACAGTGGTTTGAGAGAGTTTTAGGGGCTCAGGAAAGGGGAAAGGGCAGGAATCAAATTTGGACATTTCCCAAATGTGATTCATGATCAGATTAGCTGCAATCCTACTTTGATGTTAGTCCCCACTGTGATAGTCATCTCCGGCTTTTGGTCATTATCTGACGGGAGAAATGAACGCCTGAAGGCTAACATCTTGGATAAGTTTCAAGTGTCCTCAGCGTTGGAGAAGGGGGAGGATTCTTGACTTTTGATACAAACTTTTAGATTTAGATATTTTGACTTTGACATACCCCAACAATGAGGTCTTAAATATAGATATTGCATTCAAGAAGCTCTAACATAGATAACTTCATACCTGTGGAGGCCCATCAGCTAGAGACCACTAGGAACACACCTGTAGTAAATTTCTTTCTTCCCTTTTATTGATTAATCCAAATCATCCACCCAACAGATAACCAGCCAATATTTTATTACGTACCAGGCACTGGGCCAGTGTATTACTTTTCTATTGAAATATAATGTATAGCCATAAACATAGCAGCTAAAAAATACAATTTGTAGGGCATAGTTCTGTAGATCACGGGATGGCTTGTCATGGCTGAGTTCTCTGCTCAGAGATTCATCATGCTGAAACCAATGAGTCAGATGGGCCATTTCCTGTCTGGGGCTGCCGAGGAAGAATCTGCTTCCAAGTGCATTCAATTTTGGCAGAATTCATTTCCTTGAGGTCTTGCAGGCTATTGGTCAGGGACTGCTTGCTTTCAGCACCTAGAGGCTGCTGGGAGTTCCTTGCCAGGTGATCCCCATGGGCAGTTCACAACATGATTTTTCTTTCAGGTCAGCAAGAATGAGTCTGTCTAATTTTTTCCTCTGCGACCAGCTGGAGAACATTTTCTGCCTTTAAAAGATTCAGATATAATCAGGATTATTTTCTTTTTACCATATAATCTGGCAGAATCACAGCCCTGCCCACACTCAACAGGATGGGATTATACAAGGGTAAGGGTCACTGGGAGTCACCTTGAAATTCTGCCTACCTCAGCTGGATAGATACAGATATCAGTAATCCATAGTGCCTGCCCACAAGGAATTCACAGTCTCGCTTAAGAGTCACATATAGAAATGCAATTTAAATGCATGGTTTGGTATTAGAGCTGAATAATTGTAGTGAGGTGGAAGAGAGAAAGGAATAATTAACAGATGACTATGGAGTAGCCAAATCACTTTATTGAAGAGGAAATGTCTCAACTGAATGTGCAAGAGCAAACCAGATCATCAGGTAGGCGGGCTACAGAAAAGTATTCCTGGTGGAGGGTTGTCAGAACAAGAAAATGTGTGTGTGTGTGTGTGTGTATGCACGTTGGGGAGATGTGGGTCTTTGCTAATGGAATGTAATAGAGTGGAAAGAGGAAGCTGATAATAGAACCTAGACTGGTAACATATACAGATAAGTGGTAGAACAGCAGCTGGTAAAACACACCCAGCTAAGAGTGGTTGTCAGAGACCCGGTATGTGTGTTAACTCTCCACCAACAGACAAACGTCCCCCAGCCCACTCCTCCCTGAGTGGGGCACGTGACCTGTACAAGTAGCCACCATGTGAAGCACACCACCGTCTTGGTTCGATCGGCCATTTTGCACTTTTTTTTTTAATGTTTTATTTATTTCTAGGAGAGAGAGAGAGACAGCGTGAGCAGGGAAGGGTCAGAGAGAGAGGAGTCACAGACTCCAAAACAGGCTCCTGGCTCTGAGCTGGCAGTCAGCACAGAGCCCGACGCGGGGCTCGAACCCATGAACCGAGAGATCATGACCTAAGCGAAAGTCGGACGCTTAACCGACTAAGCCACCCATGCGCCCCCGTTTTGCACTTTTTGCAAATAGAACGTCATAACAAAGGCCCAGAAAGACAGATGTTTCAATTTCCCCTTTTCCAGGGAAATAAGATGTTTTTGCATTTGCTACATTAGGACAGGACCTTAGTGCTAGACACTTAAATGATGTATCATTGCCTTGTAAAATCACAAGAACAACATTTAACTCACAATAGTTGGGAGGAATTAGCATTCAATGCTTAAGAGCAATTCACAAGCAAGAATGATCAGTAGACAGCTCCACTTCACCGAGGGAGGAAAAATGAAAGAGCAACTGTTTCAAAATGACTTTTTGTGCAAAAAAGCATATTGAATTTGGGTATCTGAGTGCAATTAAAAATTCATTCGATAAAAAAAAACCCATGCATTTCACACCATGGTATGTAAAATGAGTATTTATATTAATTAATTGAATAAAAATGGATATGTATTTCTGGGGTTGTGTGTGGGACCTTGACTTGGGTTTGAGTAAGCCAGTTATAGCTACATTAAACCTGTTTTTTACATTTAGAATATGCTTTCTGGATAAAATAGAAAGCTAGAACAATAATGAGCAGAACAGAAAGCTTTAAGAAAAAGCTCTGAGGACAGCAAGTGTTTACAGCCCAATTCCTTGGGGGAAGAAAGGAAATAATTACAAAGTTTGGAAGATAATAAGATTCTATATAGTAGCCATTAGAAGGTAGCAAAAATAATTTTTCCCAGTAGCTAATATACTTCCGCAGTAAGGTGACCAGTCTTTTTGATAAATGAATATATATATTCATATATGTGTAATAGAATTTTGCTTTGTATAGTATAATTCATCAGACCATAGGAATATCAGTCTAAATCTTACCAAAAGGTCATGCTATAAAGACTGTTATCAGTGATAGGAACATAGTTGAATGATTTACTAAGGGAGTCTGTGCTCATGCAGGGTGAATCAGGGATTTGAAGTTAGGC
Source organism: Hyaena hyaena (assembly GCF_003009895.1). NCBI lineage: Eukaryota > Metazoa > Chordata > Mammalia > Carnivora > Hyaenidae > Hyaena > Hyaena hyaena. Next base: position 1,809,096 of record NW_024080897.1, read on the forward strand.
ACATGTTAGCAAGGGACTTTGTGGGAGCTCATTTGGAAATTTAAAATTGGAGCATGTGTATTTCTTAACTTGTTCAAAGAACATTTATTCAGATGCCTATTAAGTGTAAAGGACTAGGCTTTATAAAGGAAGAGTCGGTGGTGGGGGGCACCTGTCAGTTAAGTGCCCTTTTGATTTTGGCTCAGGTCATGATCTCGCGGTTCTTGAGTTCAAGCCCCACATCGGGTTCTGCGCTGAAAGTGCAGAGCTTGCTTGGGATTCTCTCTCCTTCTCCCTGACCCTGCCCTGCTTGTGCGCATGCTCTCTCTCTCTCTCTCTCAAATATAAAAAAATAAACTTTAAGAAAAAGGAAGAGTCAGAATTAAAGTCTGCCCTCAGGGAGCTTTCAGATCATCTGTCTTTCTGTGTTGTTGGAAAATGCCATCCCATTGGAGCAAAGAACAGCTATTTACAGTATCTCTTAGAAATTGCTTCAGATATTTGATTTCTTATGGTAGGGATAGATAGATGGAGATAGACTTACCTTTCTCTCTCTCTCTCTCTCTCTCTGTCTCTCTCTGTCTACCTATTTGTCGAGAAATGGAGGAACAAGAGAGAGATACTGAAACGAAAGATAAAATTAATTGCCAACATGGAAAAGAGGAGCATGACATCCTGATTTATCACATGAAACATGAGAAAAGAGAAAAGAATCTTTACAAAATATGCTTGTACCTAGCTAGACTTTTCTTTCTAAAGCTAATAATTAAACTAAGGTTATCCGTCTGGCTGCAGAAAAATGAAATTATATTTTTAAAGCCTGCTTCATTAAAATGAAATGTGAATGTTTTGAAGCTCAAACCCATTTGAAAAATTGCAAACATTTTGATTTGCTGAGTTAATAATTATCTACACTGATTTTCGCTCCCAGTATTTCAGTGATTTCTTCTCTATTCATAGTACTGCCATCCATGTAGCTTTCCAAGCTTGGACACTTTAAGCCATTCTTGATTTCTTCCTCTCTCACTGCTTCACATGAAGTCACTGATTCGGCTTCTGGAATATTTCTCAAATTTTTACTCTTTTGTTCTACTGCTGTTTCTGTGTGAGTGAGTGAGTGTGTGTGTGTGTGTGTGTGTGTGTATGTGTGTGTGACTTCTCTCTTGTACCATAGTAATTGCTTATTTAGTTTTTCACATATTTTTTTCAATATTTATAGAGCACTTACTGCTCTCTATTACCCATGTTACTAAAACCACCACCATTTTATCTCCCGTCATAGCTGAGCTCCAGATCCCATAAACATTTATTTGATATCTCCGTTTGGCAGTCTCATTAGTATTTTACATTTAACTTATCCAAAGGAGAACTCAAATTCACCCAGAATCCCCAAACTCCCAGTGTGTTTTGCGTTTATTTCCTCCTTTTCAATAAGTAAATAAGATTGTCAGCCTTCCTCTAGCTCAAACACAAACATCAGAATCATCTTTGACTCATTCCTTGTTTCCTCCCCTTATCTAATGCCTCATGAGGTCTTATTAATTTGGCTTCCAACCTCTATCTTGAATCCAACCACATCTCTCCATCTCTGCATCAAGCTACCTGGTTCAAATCCAAGTATGACACTTAGCTGTGTGACCTTGAGTAATTAATGTCTGAAAGTCTTGGTTCCAAATGCAAAACAAGGTTTTTAAAGAAAAAAAAAAACGCATCATTGAAACAAAGTCTAGAAGTGTGGCTTTACTTATCAAAAGCCAAAATCTCACTGAATGAGGAAACATGTTACTGATGTGATTTTTTTTTATCTCCCCCAAACTGATTTATTTTGAAGGGAGAAAGAAAGAGGAGTACTTAGATTCTCAATGGAAGCGACATTAGTGCCTAGGGAGGTGTCTTTACTGGCCTTTATTTGATGGGGGCAATGCTAGAGTTGTCTTGTAGTAATGTGACTTTCAAATATTCCACTACGTTTAGAAATCAGATTAGCCTTGATGTGTGGTAGGATTTCAAGATAGAAGGTATGTTTTTTGAGATGTTTTATAGAATAGAGAAGTATTTTGACTCAACGTTTAAAAAGAGGATCTAGCTCATTCATGAGAATATCGTATTTCCCTGTTCAATCCAAAAATACATGTTGGTAATTTGTCGTGGTGTGTTATGTTTGCTTTGTTTAATAAGGTTATTCCCCTCTTTTTCTTATAATGTGTATGTACGTTTATAAGCCAGATCTACTCTTACTAACCTGGCCACTATTTTTAATTCTAGTGTCCATTAACCCCTTTGGCTTGTTCAGTTTCTTCTTGAAAGGGATGGCTTCTAGTCTCTTCTATCATATCTAAACAAGAGACACAAGCATCTCGTGTTTTGATGTTGTTGTCTGCTGTCCTTGGTTCTGAGCATTTCCGTGTTGAAATACACAGTGTTCTATTATTAATTACTTTAAGAATATCTCCTTCATATTACATTTGGGGCATTTTATGTTTATTTTTGCAAAATTGTGTGTAGGTGGGTTCCAATTTCTATGACATTTAAATTGGGACTTTTAAAGGGACTATTTAAAGAATACTTGTTCAACATAAGCTAGTGCTGGGTCTGATGAAGTTGAAAACCACGGATCTAGGTGCAAAAGTGCCAGAGAACAAAGGAGCAGAGAAGAGCTAAGGGAGCTGGCAGAGAGCAAGGGCAGAAGTTTGGCTGAGAAAGTACAGATTGTATGGACCAGGCTATGATGGTTGGGGGCATAATAGGTGGCCGTAACAGCAGGAGTCAAGGTCCACGCATGAGCCCAGGTGAGATTAGCCACACAGCGGGGAGGGCTGTCGGAACAGAAAACTCCCCACAGACCACATCTCCTTCAGCCACTGCGGAGACATCTCCCTTAGCTCAGACCACGCCAGAGGAAGGCAAGGAGAAAGAGGAGAGGAGACACATGAGCCTGAACATTTACTCCAAAGAGATAGAGCCTAACTGATGAGTTAAAGTAAATTGGATACTTTCCATTTTCCTGTATTTCAGAAAATTGGATTGTAAAGGCAAAGTTTCATTCTGTTATTAGAAACTAAATGAAGTTACACCTTTCCACAGAGAATTTGAAGGCTCATGATTGTAAATGATTTTCTCCACTTTTCCCATGCTAATTCACGCCCTCATCATCTCTTGACTGAAAAACCACACCAGCCCCCTCACTGGTCTCCCTACGTTCTCTCTTAAGCTTCCTAATCAAATGTATTCTTTATGGAGCCAAGTGAGCTTTTACTATCAATTATTCTTGTCGTTTCCTTGCTTGAAACTCCTTGCTTGCTCCTTTGCACCCATTACCATGCTCTACATGATCTGTCCCAACCATCCTGGCTAACCTCTTTTCTCCACCTTGAGCCAGCGAAAGCCTTTCCTGCTTCAGACCTTTACACTTATTGGTCTGCTGAGAAAGCTCTCCTTCAGGATGTTTGGCATGACTGGTTCATTCTGATCCTTCAGGGCTCAGCCCCTTTTCCTCTTCATAGCAACGGTCTTTTCTGACTGCCCAATGGAATGGACTACATCCTCTCCACCCTTGCCATTTACACTCTCTGTCACATCACCCTCCACATTTACCCTGATAAATCACGTGTAATGGTACCAGTTGACATGCCAGGTGATGGCAACTCAATCCTTCAAGTTGCCTAGGCCCCAGGCCCTGGCATCTTACTTGGCTCTCCCTTCCTCTTGTTCCTTACATTCAACCCATCAGGAAAAACTGATAGACCTGTCTTGAAAATACAGACAACCACTTCCCTCTCCTCCCACCACACCATCCTGGTTACCAGAAAAGCCATTTACCTTGTTCTCCTGCTTCTACATTTGCCCTCTTACAGTCTGTTCTCAACAAAACAGTCAACATGACCCTTCAAAAACTGTTCAGATCCTCCGGTGGCTACCATCTTTTTCACAGTAAATTCCTTACAGTGGCCAACAGGCCCAACGGAACCCGCCTCCTCTTACCCATCTAATGTCTTCCCTACCATTCCCGGGTAATGTCTTCCCTACCATTCCCTGGGTAATGTCTTCCCTACCATTCCTGGGTAATGTCTTCCCTACCAATCCCGGGTAATGTCTTCCCTACCATTCCCTGGGTAATGTCTTCCCTACCATTCCCTGAGTAATGTCTTCCCTACCATTCCCTGAGTAATGTCTTCCCTACCATTCCCTGAGTAATGTCTTCCCTACCATTCCCTGAGTAATGTCTTCCCTACCATTCCCTGAGTAATGTCTTCCCTACCATTCCCTGGGTAATGTCTTCCCTACCATTCCCGGGTAATGTCTTCCCTACCATTCCCGGGTAATGTCTTCCCTACCATTCCCTGGAGAATGTCTTCCCTACCATTTCTGGGTAAGGTCCTACCCAGCTGGCATTCACACACTTAAGGGCAAAACTATTGCCTTTAGTGTTCACTAAAGCATCCCAAGTACCTAAAAGTACCTAATACATAGGAGTGGCTCAACAAATATTTGTGGTTAAATGTATGAATCTTGTTTACTTATCCATCATTTATTTCTCTTCTGTTAGAATGCAAGATACGTGAAGGTAGGGTCCTTTATGGTCTTGTTTAATGTTGCTTCCAAAACACTCAGAACAGCATGTGGCATGTGGGGAATGCTTACAAGTTCTTGCGGAAGACATATGTGCATAGCTACAATGAAACGTTTATTGTATCAGCTTAAGCTATACAGAGTTAACGAAGACAGGTAGCGCACTGACCATTCATCACTCACAGCCAGCTATCTATCGTGGGTAAAGAGTGTTATACAATAAATCAAAGAATGAACTGTTCATATAAATAGAACTTTATGGGAAGCAGTGTGTAGGGGTATGGTTGCCCCAAAGTTATAATCATGTGGGGAACTGGAATACACTTAGTATATACCACTATTTTTTTCTGCAGTTTGCCCTGTCTATACAAACGCTTCTGCTTAACTTCCTCAGGAAAAAAAGCAACAGCTTTGCTGGTTATTTGCAAAACTGCTTATCCTGGGGGGCTTTCTTTTTTTTGTTTACAAAAATGAGAAAAAAAAAGACACTTCAGTGTATAGGAGCACTTTGTATTCTTGAAAGCGATTCGCGCTGCCATTGACTTACATAATCTATTTTGTTTTTCATCTGTATCGAAGGGCCTTCATATCTGTATATTTCTGTGTGCAAACGTACGGGATCCAAAACTATTCTCCGTGATTGTTTGGATTGTTAATCTCTCCAGGGTTTCCTCAACATTCTCAAAGGCCGTTTCTGGCACCAAAGGGAAAATGGAGAGTTGAGACGCAATTTTATCTCCCAATTGAACTTGATTAAATGGGGACTGTTCTAATCAAAAGTTCCAATCCTAGGGGAGTGCAGTGTTGTTAACGGGTTTGAGAATATTCGAGAAGAACAGGGAAGAAGAGTACTAAAGTTACGGCAGAGAAGGAAGCAGGCAAGAAAATAATTGTAGTAAAGCTTATTAAGGCATAAAATTAGGTGAACAAATTGCTTCACAGACAGTGTTAAGCTTATTGCTAGACTAGCAAAGGAAGTGGAAGAAAGCTCTTTGAAAACATTATTTTTATTATTTTAATAATTTGTGTAGGATTCATAGTAGCTGCAATCTGTTAGCCAGAAACAATCGCCAGCTGGTGTCATTGCGGAGTAACTGTAGCAGGCTGAATGCAAACATGTTTTTCCTCTTACCTGGAGAGCATTCAATTTTACAAAGTTTCTATTCGTTTCCCCCTGGATGTGAGGTCTGCCCTTGCAGATAAGGAACCCTGTTTATTGCGTGATTCAAGAGCTTCGATTAGGTTCACACCAAGTTCCACGACTCTAATAGGGAGGCCACACCTGGGACAGACAGTGTTTACACAACCAAAGTTACCTCTCATTAAAAATGAATACTTGGGTACATGCTTGAATTGTCTGTGTAATTGCTTGAGTCTATGCATTGCTTTCCTTGTGGTTAACTCGAGGAAATGGTGGCACTCCATTAGTTATTTTACTGAAAGCAAAAACAGATTTCTGGGATAATGTACTCTGAAAAGGGTTAAAGTGCACTTATTTATGGAAATATACATTTTGTTAGTAACATAACTGTGACATTTTTGTTATATGTTCTGAAATTCTCCTAAAAATGTCTTTTAACAATGACATAACCATGTAAAGAGTGTTATTGTCCTTTTCCCTGTTGATCTGGAAACTAACGGAGCAGGTGCCCAAAACTGCAGGACACAGAGATCACTCAGCTCTGTCTATAAAGCCAGAGGGAGAGGGAAAATAATTTAATTGTTCTATTGCACTTCTGTTGCCTCTTCCTGCTTCTTGACTCAAAGGGTCTCAAGAGGGGAGGAAATTATGGGCTCTTTTGTTGATGTTCATTGGGTTTCTTCAATGGCGAATTGAACGTATTTCAGGGATGTTAGTGTTTGCTAATCTTGGCTTTGCTTCCTCCTGGTTTTCTTTGGTTCTGTCTCCTCATCTCTGAAGTGGGATATTATACTTCTCTTCTCTTCCTAGAATGGCGTTCTGAGGAGCACATGAGATGATACCTAGAAAGTGCTTTCCATTATACAAATTGCCGAGGCACTGAAGTTATATATTTGGGTAGCTGACAAGGTTATACTTATCCATGTGATAGCAAATGATTTTTTATAGAAAATGAGAAAGTTCTCAAGTAAAGTAACACAAAAAAGTATAATGAATTTTTACTTTGGTAAAGCAAAGGTGTATATTTTTGAATAAGTAATACCATTAACCAGATGCATTCAGGAAGTAATTGCTGAATTTCATTGTTTCCTTTGTCTTATGATTTCTTGCTTTGCAGAGTAGTGTGATGCCATTAATAGGATTTTAAACTTTAAGTGAGAGAAAAATAAATAGAATTAGGTAAGCTTTAAAGAAGCTGATTCATCTTACCCAACACCTTTTTTTTCTCTTTTCTTTTTTTTTTTTTTACTAATGTAGGCTCATACAGTATCAGGAAGGGCACTGTGTGTGGTTGTTTATAGAGTTGAAAAGAGGAAAGGAAGCAGAGGCGGGAAGCTTTGTTGACAAAAATCCCACCTGTCTAGAACAATAAAAATAACTTTCAATTAGCATCCCTGAAAGAGATCTGGATCTTAACTGATGGCTGTGAAGGGGGCAGTCTGACAAATGGAAGAGATAGTAGAGTGTCTCAAGAGAAGACAAGCCTGGGTGCTTCAGTGCGTTGAGCACCCGACTTGGGTTCAGGTCACGGTTCATGGTTCGTGGGTTCGATCCCGCGCCGGGCTCTGTGCTGACAGCTCAGAGCCTGGATCCTGCTTCGGGTTCTGTGTCTCCCTCTCTCTCTGACCCTCCCTTGCTTACTCTCTCTCTCTCTCTCTCAGAAATAAATTTTAAAAAAGCATTAAAAGAGAGAGAAGACAAGTACACACCCATCCACAAAGGGGCCAAGTGAGAAGGTTGACCGCTAAAAAGACAGGAGATGCCAGGTGTACTACCTGTAAGGTAGCCAGGAGGGACATGATGACCCGGACAAGGGAATCACACTGTATTGTTTCCCTCTTCAGCACACGGTCCCTCTCCACACGGGTCAAGCGAGTGTAGGGACTGTGGGTGGGTAGTTAGTCCCATTTGATGGTACATCCATTCACTGTTATTAAACAAAGATGTGGTTCTCAGGTAAATGCAAAATTCGCATGTTTGAAAAGTAAAGCTAAAAAAATCGGCACGTAAACCAGCGCTTACTTAGCTTATGAAATAGAGGTGAGTGTCGGTCTCATCATCTGCATTGGGGGTTAGGGGTGAGTCTCGCACATTTAGGAACTCAATGCGTAATAGCAGCATGGATTTTAGGACGTGACCCCTAAGCTCTTCTAAGTGCTGCACGGTGTGGGCTGGTTGGTCTGGTGCTGGAGGGAATGAAGTGTGTATTCAACAAAGAGCCCGTGATAGACAGCAGGTGCCTAATGGATAATTGATAAATGGACGCGGGTTGCATAAAATTGTAGAGTTGGACACACCAAGTTCGCAGTTAAGGAGGGACCGGAATAAAACTTGAGCACCAGTGAGAATGTCTTGGGTAGAAACCGAAAGCAGCCTGGAGCCGCTTTCCCCAGCCAGCTCGCGTGCCGTCCTGCCCAGGTGAGTCCGCCCAGCGGCGACGAGTGTGATTCCTGCACACAGGCCGGCCAGATTTGCGTCCGTCCCCAGGAAGAGAAAGCTGCGGATTTAGAGGTCTCGGATCCGTGCCGGCGGCTCTGCTGCGGGCCTCCCTCCCCAATACCTCTTCGCCGCAGGCTGGAGGGATTCCCGCCCCCAGCTGCCTCCTCCGAGGCCCGCGGAGCAGCGGACTCCTCCCCTGGAAACTCCTCCGGGGCTGGGGAAGGCTTTGGCGCATGCTCCGTACCTCGGGCAGGTTTTTGCTGCGGGTAGCAGGGCTCCCGTCACACCGGCTGGCGGGTTGTGGCGGTGCCAGCCGGTGTGTGCGAGTGTGCCTGCGTGCCCGCGCCTGGGCGGACCGACCCGGACAGCAGCGCGACTCTTCCCGGAGAGGCGGCTCCGCACCGGCGCCGCGCCCGCAGCCGCCGCGGGGGCTCCGCCGCAAACTTGCGGCGCCCGCCGTCTGCCCTCGCGGCTCCGCGGCCCGCGCCCCGCGCCCCGCGGGCAGAGGCCGGCCGGGGGGCGGCGGGGCCGGGCCGCGCCTTCGCGCTGCGCCCGCGCCCCGGCGAGCCTCATGCGGCCCCCGCGCCCGGCGGCCCCCGGCAGGTGCAGGACCCGAGGCGCGCTCCCCGCAGCGCCTGAGCGCCCGAGCGCCGGCGGCGGGACGCCCCGCGTGGCCTGAGAGCGCGCGCCGCGCCCGGGCGGGAGCGGGGAGCGGGGAGCCGGGAGCGGGCCGAGCCGGGCGCCCCCGGGAGCGGGGGGCGCCCCACGCCGCAGCCGCAGCCGCCCGCGCCGGCGCGCGCCTCCCGGCTGGGCTCGCAGGCCCGGGCGCTGCCAGCGCCGGGGAGCCGCGGGGCCGCCCGCCCGCCGCCCGCCTCGGCGCCAGGGGCATGGAGGAGCGGCGCACTCGCAGCCGCGCCCCGGAGTCCCCGAAACTTCCGCGCGCGCGCCGGGCCGCGCCGCTGCCGCCGCCGCCTCGCCTGCCGGCCTGAGAGCGGGACCATGGATGAAAGGTTCAACAGGTGGCTGCTGACGCCGGTGCTCACTCTCGTCTTCGTGGTCATCATGTACCAGTACGTGTCCCCGTCCTGCAGCAGCTCCTGCGCCAACTTCGGGGAGCAGCCCCGCGCGGGGGACGCCGCCCAGCCGGCCGCCCCGAGTCCCGCGCGCCGGGCACAGGCGCCGCCCGCGGACCGCGAGCGGCGGCCGCAGCTGTCCCCGCCGCCCCGGGGGCCGCCCGAGGGCCCGGGAGGGGCCGCGGCGCCGGAGGACGACGACGACGAGCTCGGGGAGCCGGAGGGGGAGGAGGAGGAGGAGGAGGAGGAGGAGGAGCCGGACCCCGAGGCCCCCGAGAACGGCTCCCTGCCCCGGGTCGTGCCGCGCTTTAACTTCACCCTGAAGGACCTGACCCGCTTCGTGGATTTCAACATCAAGGGGCGCGACGTGATTGTGTTCTTGCACATCCAGAAGACCGGGGGCACCACGTTCGGCAGGCACCTGGTGAAGAACATCCGGCTGGAGCAGCCGTGTAGCTGCAAAGCGGGCCAGAAGAAGTGCACCTGCCACCGGCCGGGCAAGAAGGAGACGTGGCTGTTCTCCCGCTTCTCCACCGGCTGGAGCTGCGGGCTGCACGCCGACTGGACGGAGCTCACCAACTGCGTGCCGGCCATCATGGAGAAGAAGGACTGTCCCCGCAACCACAGCCACAGCAGGTACCGCCTCGGCCCCTTTCGCTTCCCGCCCCCTCCCCGCGGCGAGGACCCTGCGCTGCCCGAGCGCGCGGGTCGTTCCCCAGCGTCTTCCCGCGGTTGGGGCAGAGGCTTGGGGAGTGGGTTGAGAAACCTCTGGATAGCGCCCTGGTCGTGAACTCCTCTCCCTCCCTGGCCCTCCCCCCCCCCCCCCGGCTTTCTGCCACCTCCTTTCATCTCAAAGGTGTCTTAGTGTATGTTCTTCCTTGTGCCTAGGACGCTGTGGCCTCCCACCCACCGTGGAATGGAGNCCCCCCCCCCCCCCCCCGGGCTTTCTGCCACCTCCTTTCATCTCAAAGGTGTCTTAGTGTATGTTCTTCCTTGTGCCTAGGACGCTGTGGCCTCCCACCCACCGTGGAATGGAGAGGAGGCCTGGGTGGGATCTTGTACCTAAGTTGTGCGAGTGGAAACCCAGACCCGGTGAAAGGCAGGAAGATCTGGGCGCGGGTAGGCGGGGCAGGGGGTTCAGAGCCACGCTCGAGCCAGAGACCAGCCGAATCCCTCTGGAAGTGGCTCTTGGGTGGCTCCTCTCCAGCTCGGGGAACAGTCCTGACGTGTCTTTGAAGATACACTTTCAGATTCCTGCTGCGCCTCGATCACCCTAATTCTGGAGATGGTCTTTGTTGCTGAGCAATGCCAGATTTGGACTCCTGCTGTTCTCAGCGAGATCTCCACTCTCCCCCGGGCCAATCCATCACCTCATTCCAGAGGTATTAGTTAGATGCCTACTGTGTGCCTGGCAACGTGCTCGGTGCTAAATGAATACAGAGATATAAGTCAAATCCCTTCCTTTCAAGATAGACGGTTTTTTTTTCTCTGCCCCACACCCCCGTCTTTTAGGTAGTAATACTGCTGAGAATTAGGAAAGTTTGAAATCTTAATAGCCAATGAAACTGCTTACATTATTAACATCCTTTGAGAGAGGCATGGGTTTAAGAATTTGGTTGAATGTTCTTTCTGCCCATTGCAATTAGAAGATTAATCTGACATGCTTGCTCAAGGGACTAAAATATTAAAAGCTTGGAACACTAGTTTATTGAAGTTTTTATCTCAAAGGTTTCAAACAATTTGGTGTAAGGAAATAGGAATTTAAAAACTCAAGCTCAATATGTTGATATCAGATAGCTTTTGCATTTGACATTATGGAAGAACTTCATTTCCTGGAAGCTACCCAGATTCTGAAATTCACTACCACTGAAGCATCTAATTCTACTTCATTTCTCCAAGAATGAGCACAATTTCATTATGGGATTTTTTACTCTGGCAGTTTTTCAAATACTTTCTCTCCTCCCTGCTCCTTTCCTTGTTTAATGGAAATTGGTTAGAATAGGAAACTAGTTGGAGTTGGTATGAAGGCTCCTTCCTTAGCATATTTTAAGGACCTTTTACTTTAAAAAATTTCTAATTGTGTAGTATTTTAGATCCTAGCTCCTCTGTTTGAGCTCAAAACAGCTTTTTAATTAATTATGACTTTCAGACTTCCTGGGAGACAAGACTACTATTTCAATGAGAGACGAATTTTGCTACATTTTAGCCAAAGTTGTACTTTTTGTATTGAGACATTTATGTATTAATTCCTGAATGACCCCAAGGAGTTTGCTAGTCTGATTTTCAGCTTCCATGTCGGTGAAACTAGACACGTTGATTATCACACAGGGGCACCTAAAGAATCTTCCATAGGGACCGGCAGTCTGTTTGACCAGTATGTGTAAAAGTCTCAGTGAATAGACGAAGAGTTTGGGAGGAATTAGAGATTATGGAAACTAAAAATAACCGGATTTTTGCTTAGTGATGAAGTGCTGCTGCTACTATAGACCCTACCTGCATTACAGTGCTATAGACCTTACCTGGATTACAGTACTGAGGTCTCACCTCTATAGGAAATCCTCAGTATCTCTCTACTCTGGGATGTAGGAAAATTCCACCTTGGCTATTTGAACATATGGTTTCTGTTGCACAAGTGATTCTTTTTCCTTAGTGATGGACCATGAACATTTATTTCTCTCTGAATCACAAGTTGTCAGATAACCACCCTGCACTGTTTTGTTTTTTTTTAATTTAAACTTTTCATGGTAGGTTTTTTTCCCTCCAGTACCACTCTTTGTAATCCTTTTACTTTTCTTCTCCTTGCTCTCTCCCTGGTATGCTAAGTTACTTTTTTGTTCTAGATGTTGTAGGAAGGAGTGGTTGTGGTTTATGTGAGGTGCCCCCCCCCCCCATGGAAAGTTATAGGGATAAAGTTGAAGGGATGTCCACTAACATCTTCCTCACCGAGAAGATTGAATTAGTAGTCTGTCACTGGAATGCCTGTGTACAGCATTCTACAGTCAACTAGATTAGCCTGGATAATGGAGGGTACATTTCCACAATGCAAAATGGCAGATAATCTATTGCTACATAATGGGAACAAGGTTCTTTAAATAGGGCTGACTCTAAGCAAAATCGAGAAGTAGGTGGTGTTTTAGTTCCTTAGTCTCTTTGCTTTTGGTCTCCCTGAAAGTCCCCCTCCCCATTTCTCACAGGGGTTAGTGTCTTTGTAAGTCATGTAGTGAATAAGAGCAAGAGCTCTGGATTCAGATGGATATGTCTCTTTTACGTAACCAAGAGTGGCTCTTACTTCCTAGTAGGCAGGTGTAAGTTACTCTTTCTGAGCCTCAGAATCTTCATCTTTAACGCATAGGTAGTAATTAGTACTCTCTTAGAGAGGTGTTATGAGAAATGAAGGAGCGAATGTATGCAAAATACTTAGCACAGTATCTGTGCTGGTATATTAGTACTTGATGTGCAGATATATAGTCATACTTAACATTAGTTGTTAATTGCAATAACAGTATTTCCTGAATCAAGGTCTTCTTTTATGAAAGGATCTGAGGTGAATTCCTTAGAGCAGCTCATTGTAAAATGGGTCACCTTATTTTAAAGAGATGCCAGTTTTAAATTTAAATTTAAATTGTAATTAATTAATTAGTTTAAATATAATTTATTGCCAAGTTGGCTAACATACAGTGCATACAGTGTGCTCTTGGTTTTTTTTTTTTTTAATTTTTTAAATTTATTTCTAGGAGTGAGAGAGAGAGAGACAGCGTGAGCTGTCTGACCCCCCAGGGGAGGGTCAGAGAGAGACGGAGTCACAGACTGAAACAGGCTCCAGGCTCTGAGCTGGCAGTCAGCACAGAGCCCGACGCGGGGCTCAAACCCACGAACTGCGAGATCATGACCTAAGTGAAAGTCGGACGGTTAACCGACTAAGCCACCCAGGCACCCCTGTGTGCTCTTGGTTTTAAAGTAGATTCCTGTGATTCATTGCTTACATAAAACACGCAGTGCTCATCCCAGCAAATCTCCTCCTCAATGCCCATCACCCATTTTCTTCTCTCCTCCCCCTCTCCCCCTATCAACCCTCAGTTTGTTCTCTGTATTTAAGAGTCTCTTATGGTTTGCATCCCTCCCTCTCTGTTTGTAACTATCTTTTTCCCCTTCCCTTCTCTCATGATCTTCTGTTAGGTTTCTCAAGATCCACATATGAGTGATAACATGTGATATCCTTCTGTGCCTGACTTATTTCACTTAGCATAATACCCTTCAATTCCATCCGCATTGCTGCAAATGGCAGGATTTCATTTTTTTCTCATTGCCAAGTAGTATTCCATTGTATATATATAAACCACATCTTCTTTGTCCATTTATTGATTGATGGACATTTAGGCTTTTTCCATAATTTGACTATTGTTAATAGTGCTGCTGTAAACATTGGGGTACATGTGCCCTGATGCATCAGCACCACTATATCCCTTGGGTAATTCCTAGTAGTGCTATTGCCGGGTCGTAGGGTAGTTCTATTTTTAATTTTTTTGAGGAACCTCCACACTTTTCCAGAGAGGCTGCACCAGTTTGCATACCCACCAGCAGTGCAAGAGGGTTCTCGTTTCTCCACATCCTTGCCAGCATCTGTTGTTTCCCGAGTTGTTAATTTTAGCCACTCTGACCGGTGTGAGGTGGTATCTGAGTGTGGTTTTGATTTGTATTTCCCTGGTGATGAGTGATGTTGAGCATCTTTTCATGTGTCTGTGATTATTTGTGTTGAGACAGAATCCTAAATTCCAAACTTAAATAAATGGAAAATTATGGACATTTGGGCATCAACTGGTGGAAAGCACACAATACACTTGGGTATATATTCTGTTGGTGACAAAAAGGAAACCTGTCTGGAGGGGTGCGGGGGCAATAGAGAATGTCTAGGGGACTCCTGGGCGGCTCAGTCACTTAAGCCGCTGACTCTTGGTTTTGGATCAGGTCATGATCTCAAAGTTTGTGAGTTTAAGCCCCTTGTCTGCCCTGACAGTGCGGATCCTGCTTGGGTCAGGATCCTCCCAATCCCTCTCTCTCTCAGCCCTTCCCCTGCTTACATACCCACACTCTTGCAAAATAAATACATAAACTTTAAAAAAGGGAAAGAAAAGGGAATAACTAAGACCAAAGGCAGAAGTGGAAAGCCAACTCTGAAAGGAGATGGTTTAGATGGAGGAGCCATCATATGGACTATATATGCCCACGAAGGGACAAGGTCCTGGGGCCGGCAGTTTGGATCCAGCACAGAGGGCTTTTTCCAACACAGAGATTGGTTAGAGTAAAATAGGAAGCAAATCAGAAGGTGGCACACATGAGTGACCTCTTCAGTCATATCACTGATGATTTCTTCTCGTTGTTTTTCTTCTGTTTCTTTCCCAACTACAACTATCTTTTTGGTAGGTTAGTTAATTAATTAATTAATTTAAAAGAGCACGTGCGAGCAGGGGAGAGAGGCAGAGGGAGAGAGAGACTCTCAAGCAGGCTATATGCTCAGCACAGAGCCCGAAGCCGGGGTTGATCCCATGAGCAGGGAAGTCATGACCTGAGCTGAAAGTCTGGTGTCCAATTGACTGATCAACCCAGGAGCGCCTCTTTTTTAATTATTATTATTCTTGTGCCGCCTTCTTTATTACTGTTTTTCCTTATTTTATTTGCATGTTCAGGTCTTTAGAAGACTAATCGTTAGCATTGTTGAGTATGGATAGAATCATAGAATTTTATGGCTAAAGAGGACTGGAGAGTGACCGAGTCCTACACAATATATATGGCAAATGGGCAACATAATCCTAAGGAAGTGAAGTGATGTATCTAAGCCTTCTTTAGGGAACTTGAATCTTCATTTTAATAATTTATATTTGATGTTTTGCTTATTGTTTTTCTGCTTCCTATGGAAAGGATAGTGCAGAGTGTTTTAAGCTCTTAGTTTGTGCCAGGTACTGTGATAGACTAGGAATACTGCTTTGAACGGTGTCAGCCCTACGGAGGTCATACTATTAGGAAGAAAGACCCTGATCTTCTTTGCTGCGTGAGTATCACTCTCATTCTTAAACGATGCTGGCAAGAGATTCTGTCCATACCGTTTGTAGGGCAAGGTAGTGATTTTTCCCTTTGGTGACCTGCTGTCTGTCGGTCCTGTTAGAGTATTTGGGATCTAGTGCGTGTTGTAGTAGATGGGGCCTTCTGTGTTGTAGATGATACAAACCTGACTCAAACTCCGTTCAGCCGGGGGTTATTATTATTGGCTCAATAACCAGACCGTAGGAAACATAGGGGTAGAGTTGATTTCAAGAATGATTGGAACTGGAGGTTTTGGGTCTTTATTCCCATACTCCTTTGGATATTGATCTCATTCTATCAAATCAGCTTATTCCATTAAATGGGTAAATGGCTGTCATGTCTAATAGCTCCACAGGCCAAGAGGGTAGCAAGCCTTCTCCATGTTCCAATTGGAAATGTTGGGGAATGACTCTGAATAGTCCCCCTTGAAACTTGTGACTTCTCTTTCAGGTAGTCCATGGGGCCAGGGCAGGGAGAATTCCAGACCCACCTGTTATCACAGAACCATCTGTGGTGTGTGTGTGTGTGTGTGGTGTGTGTGTGTGTGTGTGTGTGTGTGTGTGTAATGATAAGAAGGGGAGCTCACGTAGATACAGCTCCCACATGGACCATTGGGTTCTGGATAGTTCATTTCTTTCCAACTTGGTCAATTATAGGTGTAAGTAAACAAAAAATAAACTTTCAGATCTCTCCTTTGCATTGTTGCATGTAGGAACGTTTTAAAGTCAAGCTACAGCTCCAATTTATTCGCAGCAGCTGGAAACCATGTCACATAAGGAATGTTTTGGAGGAACCAATGGGATCTAATATGGAGGTGGCAAAAAAACAGAGATGTAAAAATTGCCTTCAAATACTCAAAGGAGGCAGGTGTGCAAGTTGGAGGAAGCTTGCTCTCTATTTCTTCAAAGGATAGAACTAGGGTACTTGGGATTCAAGTGGTTGGAGAAGGTTTCAACCCAGAGTAAGAAAGAACTTCCTAAACTCTGTAGCTTTCTAAAATGAGGATGGACTCTTTTGGCAGTGGCTTACTCCCCATCACTGAAAACTTGAAACGTGCCTCATTAACCACCGGTGCGGTGAAAGGAATTCCTCCCTGAGGAAGGGCTTAGCCTCTATGGCCTTCTAGTTTAAGATTCTGTGTTCTAATCTAAGGTGAATTCAGGGTATCTTTCTTCTTCCCTCTTCCGCCTCGTGCAGAGAAAGCAAAACAAGACCCCCCCCCCAAAAAAAAAGGACTACAAATGAAGTACTTAGTTCTCAAACATTTGTAAATGTTTCTACCAAGGAGACTTTTGGTAAAGCACAGTTCTGATGGTATTTTACACATTCAAGGCCAAAAGCAGTAGTCCTCTGTACTAGATTTTCTCTGCTTCTTCATAGTAAGTATAAAAAGGAAAGATGAGAGGGGCATCTGGGTGGCTCAGTTGGTTAAGTGTCCAACTTTGGCTCAGGTCATGATCTCACAGTTCGTGAGTTTGAGCCCCACGCCAGGCTCTGTGCTGACAGCTAGCTCGGAGCCTGGAGCCTGCTTCCAATTTGGTGTCTCCCTCTCTCTCTGCCCCTCCTCTGCTTGCGCTCTGTCTGTCTCAAAATAAATAAATAAATAAATAAATAAATAAACGTTGAAAAAATTTTAAAATAGAAAAGGAAAGACGAGAAAATATAACACAACTTACCACCAAAAGCCATCACCACTTTGAAACATCATCCGGTTGTTGCTTTTTCCTTTAGACAGTGGGCTGAAATATATAAGGAGGCCGCAGAGCTCTCTTTCAGATTGCCTAGAATATTATGGCCCATACAGCCTTCTAAAGCATAATCTTTTTGATGTCTCTTCTAATTAGAAATGTTGAACTGCGAAGAAGGTTAATTTCTACCATCAGGATTGTGTGCTGTGTGAAACTAAGGGATAAGAGATTGTTCCGTCTCTATGCCATATCCACTTACATGTTCATTACAGAGTCTCTGAAAGGATTGCTTCTGGTCCAAACTACCAGTATTTGCTGTAAATCAGAAGGAGGTTGAATTAAACACATTCCTTTCTTTTTTCTTTATCAAGGTGTAAAGATAAAACTGGAACCTGGCAAATGGTGATTGATGATTTATTTTTCTGCCTTTTTCTTGCTGGTTACCTTGGGATATTGGCAAGGGTTGATTTTTTTGGAGAAATACAAATGCTCATGCAATAATTGGAATCTAGGTAAATTTAGCCGTTAACAGTGTGGATTTGCTTAATCTTAAACTCTTGTATTATTACTCCCCAAAGCTAATTATTATCATCTCCTTTTGACTAAGGACAGTCAGAATCTTATGGCATTTGAAAGTTACTTATGCTTGATAATGAATTAAACAGGTCTAATTGATACTGCCAAATCCTAATGTGATTTTAAGACTCATGAAATAAATTATTGGGCCAAGAAATAGGTTTAGTATGAAAACAGTGAAATGGGAATCCAAATTAATATTTTCTTTAAAACATTTTTTAATGTTTTTATTTATTTTTTGAGAGAAAGAAAGAGACAGAGAGCAAGCAGGGGAGGGGCAGAGAGAGAGGGAGACACAGATTCTGAAGCAGGCTCCAGGCTCTGAGCTGTTATCACCAAGCCTGACTTGGGGCTGGAACTCATGAACCATGAGATCATGATCTGAACTGAAGTCAGATGATTAACCAACTGAGCCACTAATTACTAATATTTTCTAGTAATTAATTATCTTGTTTTTGAGCTTGGTAAGTTATGGATATTATATATAAATTCTCTGTTGATTTTAATTGGCCAGTAGAGCTTTAATTATAGCTAAGCATTCAACTGTGTGCTGGGAAGTGTACCAGACATTTAACTTAGATGATATTATTTGTTTATATCTTCCTCTAGCACATACAGTTGCTCAGTAAAACACATATAAAATTCCCAGCACAGAGACTGATCTATAAAAGATACTCCATAAATGTCAGCTAAAAGTCTGTGACATGTTCTAGATTACATGAAAAAATACCAGCATAACCTGACAAGATTGTGGTTCTTTAAAAGATGGAATGATCAAATGTTTTATAGCATGACTCTCTTACTTCAGGTGACAATTCTAATTGTTAGTAATTGCTTTCCATGATTAGAAAGAATGTCAACTCCCTTGATTCTCTAGAGGAGTGAAAGTAAGGATGGAAGCCAGTCCTTATTGGACTATTCTAGGAGTTTTCTACTATGAGATAGTATCCTACAGGTCAGAAATTCATGTGGGTACAAACAGCCTCTTGGGAAGGTGAATCTCATTTACTGTAACTTTAGTAAAAAAAAAAAAAAATCAGCCTCTGAAGAGCCTGGGCTCTGTGATGTAGGTTGGGAGGCTGAGAAAAGTATAAATAATGTGGACTGGATTACTACTGGTTGAAGTCAGATGGTTGAGGTGGTTGTGATTGGGGACTGTAATATTGAAGAGTATGGGAAGGAGACCCTGAATTAGGAAAAAAAAAGTCCTCAAGGTAAATTGGAAGAAATCAATGACAACTTTACCAGTCACGGAAAATCACTGTGAGTTGGGCTGATGTCCAATTTGGGAGTGTAGTTAGGGCGATGTTTAAGAGCACAGGCTGTGAAATCAGAGGAGCTGGATTTTCATCTGGCTCACCCTCTTCCTGTCCTGTAACCCTGAGTAAGAACAGTCACCTGCTCTGTACTTTGACTTCCTTCTCTGCAAAATGGGAGGCATAGTGGTACTACTCCTGGTGGGTGCTCAAGGTGCACGTGGCAGCTTTGAAGGAAAGCCTGACACATGTAAGAGTTAGCCATGGGCTCATCTTATATATCCATGCTATTTTGTGTAAAAATAAAGTAATAGGTAAACCTGTACCATCCCCCCCTTTTTTTGAGAGAGAGAGAAAGAGAGAGAGAGGCAGAAGGAGAGGGAGAAAGAGCATCTTAAGCAGGCTTCATGCTCCGTGCGGAGCCTGATGGAAGGCTCCATCTCAGAATGGTGAGATCATGACCTGAACTGAAATCAAGAGTCGGACACTTGATCAACTGAGCCACCCAGGTGCCCCTGTACAATCCTTTTGACTCTGGAACTTCTCATCCTAAGAGATCAAAAATGAACCTGTAAGCTGTGATGCAGAAGAAAGGCCATGGATGATAAAGGTAAATGTTAATTCGTAAGCTGCCGTGGACACTCAGTGGGCACTTAATGATGCTCCTGAATGGAAACTTGCACTCTACCTTTTCTTCAGCATACCAGTTTTTAAGTGGGAAATTAATGAAACAGCAGCAAAAATGTTTAAACACACACAATTAAATTCATAAATGGAGCAGTCCTGCAGTGAAATTGAATTAGTTGCCTGTGGGCACATAAACATTTGCAGTTCATTGCTATTATTAATATCTTAGCATGCTTTTATTGGTAAGTATTGTGCCATTTGTTGTCAGAACCTTGCATTTAATACTGTATGTTCATGGTTACCTCTGCATTCAAGTTTCTTTATAAACATATGAGGGTATAAATGCTAACCTCCTTGCTCTCCTCCACATTTATTTGTTGGATTTTACAGAGTATTTCTTCCAAAGGAATCGAGGTTCTGAATGTCTGACCATAATAGTCAGATACTATTGGATGATAGTTTCTATATTTTGTGGACTCTAATTATGAACTTGTAGAATTGTATAGATTTGCTTAAAAAAGTGAAAACATAGAGCTAGAGAGAAGGGTACACGTGACTTTAAACATATATGGGTGGTAACTTAAGCTGTGTGTGGGAGTCTGAATGGAAGATCCGTATAGTATGGTAAAAAACAAGGTGACGTGCCCGGGGAAGCGAGAACAGACATCAATAATGTGGGGTGTAAATTAGAAGGCTGCTACGGAGGAGGGAGAGAAGGACAAAACTAGTCAAGGTGAAGAATGAAAAAATCTTAAAATTTTTCATTAAGAATGAAAAGTCTTAAAAAACCGAATCAGAGAGAGTATTGAAAGTGGAGGCCAGGAGTTTATTTTGCATGCAATGGTTGGTCTCATTAGTGTGTTTATGGGGAGTAATCCACCGTCTATCCCTGCCTCCAAGGGCTGGTATTGTTAAATCCTGTTAGTATTCTTTTGGTTACTTACATGTTCTTCTTCTCTATGTCAGCTAGCTGTATTAGACAGGGTCCTGGTAGCTAACAGAGAGACACTCTGGGATTATGATGGGGCTAGTTATAGAGGTGTGGACTGGTTAAGGGCCACCATTGGATCTGGGGCTCCTTGTAACTATTAACAAGGGGAAACTTATTCTTTCTGGGCCTGACGTGGTGGAGGGAGAAGACCATACTGTTAGGATCCATTGTCTTGTGGGGCTTGTTAGGAGCCACAGCCTCAGAGGTAAGAAGGGCTTTCCCATAGGAGCTGCTTGTTCCAGAAGTATGGAGCCGAGGCCAAGAGAATGGGGTGGAGAGGAAGTATCTTGATCACTTTCTCCTCACAATTGTCCATCTCCTTCCCTTGTCTTCCATTGGCTGAATCCACTCAGGAACTGAACAATAAAAGAGCTACTTGATACACACCACATATGCCTCACCAAGGCATAGAAAGATGGAGGATGGATTTGGGTTTGGGGGTTTGAGTTGGATAACCATGCGGAATAATTTGCACAGTGCTTTTAAACAGTTTCAGATTTCTTCTCATCCATTTTATGAACATCCTTTTCAATTTTACAAATAAGATTACTTACAAATATCTGTTCCTTTAGTACCTGGATCATGTGTTTTCTGTATGGACCATTGGTCTCCACCTAAAGAATGGTGAATGCAGTAAAGGACACTCCACAGGATAGCAGTCACCAAAGACAATGACCTTTTCACTGAATAATAGAAATGATGCTAAATTTGGGTGTTTTGTCTCCCCAGAATCAACTGATAATGGTTAACAGATTTGGGCAGTTTTACCTGTATTATGATGTATATTATATTATATTATTATATTATATTATATTATTCCTATGTGTGGTATTTTATAAATTTGAAGGTATATAGCAAAATATTGCAAAACTGGCTGTAGTTTGCAAAAGCACACTTGTGAGATGAGATACTTTCCATTACATTTTCTTCCAAGAACATTAAGAATGTTAAAAGTAACATTAATGTGGCTTTCAGTCTCTGAGGGTGAATGGTGAGGAAAGAAAAAAAATTCTATCATATTTGGAACTATTTTAATGTTTTCTGTTTTTATTTTAAAAATCTTTTGAAACACTATTTCCATATTTATTTTGGGGGAGATATGATATGCCCATTACTATACATATGTGCAACTCTCTGCAAAACATTGTGGAATCTCCTAACACTAGGTACTGAAAAATAGTTAAAGTTGATATCTGAGAAAACTTGACATAAGAACTATCAATTCACTGTCTTAATTCCAAGAGTCAAAATGTCACGAGCAAAACAGGATTCAACATATGCATTTGTAGTGACAAAAACAATATTCAGTGCAATATCTGTCTCTAGTACATCTACTAAGCTTGCCGCATAGGCGTTGAGTTCATTCCTTCCATCCATGGCGGCGGGGGGCGGGGGGGATTTTGCATTGCTGGGAACAACATCATACTTGAAGAATATACGTCCATCCTCTTTCACACACCTCCTTACATACAACACCGTTTTTTGTTATCTAGAATCCCAGTGTGTGATGGCTGGAGTTGGCAATGTTCTGTAAACATGAGGTTCATGTGCAGGCCCTTGCATCTGGGTGAAAGTTACTTGCCATGAGAAAATTGCCTTAGGAATTGTATTCTGCTGGCTTCGAATGTTGTTAACTATAAGGAGCCTGCACTCCATTCAACTGAATGTTAAGTGCTGTTAACTTAAAGATTCTGGGCGAGGTGTCAGAGAAAGTTTTCTTTCCCACATAGCTTCATCGAGTTTGTCATTCCGCCTTCCAAACATTCGATGAAAGAGGCAGATTAATGGGTAGTTTTATTTCTAATGATTCTATTAAGAAACAGTTCTATCAATACTTCTCTTGATAAATAAATATCAAAAGCATTGTGTATGAAAACGTCAGACAACATGAAGGAACTTCGGTACCACCGGAGCCGTCAAATTTATTATCTGATGCGTATTTGATCTAAAAATATTTCTCACTTCTCACGGCCCATTCTTTGTCTTTTAAACTCAGACTTAAGCCTACAGCACCACTGCAGATAAATTTCTATGCTTTGAAAGTTTTATTCTCCAAGTTCCCTATGTGTGCTATAAAGAATAATTAATGTAATGAAAAAATCAATAATGTGTATAAATTATTTAAGCTTTACTATCGTTGTAATTTTCCCTTCAACACTTATTGATCAGCAACAATTCATTTGTTAATTTCTTCCTAATAAGATATTCATTATATTAGGTCTGTGGTAGTGCTGGCCCTGCACTGTCACGAATAAGTCATGAATTACTAATGATACACAGAACAAGTTGACCTACTAGTGAGTGCTGTAAGATGGAAAACAGGCAAAGGGGAGTCATTTGAAATGTTGTCCTGTGGAAAGCCTGGGTAGTCAGACAGTGGCTAATAACTAAATGAGTAGACTCTTGCAGGATATTAATTTGTGCTTTAAAATTTTATGTGACTGTATTTTTTCCAGGGAAGAAAGTCTTAGCATTGGCAGACATTCTGCCTCAATAGCATTTTCTAGATCCAGTAAAATAAAGAGGCCAAGAACATATGTTCTGAAGCCCACCCGTAGGTTGAAATTCTGACTCTGTTACTTAGGATTATGTGACCTGGCACGGATTGCATAAGTTCTCCAGGTTTCGTTTTCTTGATCCATAAAATGGATAAAAACATTCCTTTTTTTTTTAATATTTTATTTATTTCTGAGAGAGAGAGAGACACAGTGTGAGCAGGGGAGGGTCAGAGAGAAAGGGAGACACAGAATCTGAAACAGGCTCCAGGCTCTGAGCTGGCGGTCAGCACAGAGCCCGACGCGGGGCTCAAACCCATGAACCGCGAGATCACGACCTGAGCCGAAGTTGGCCTCTTAACCGACTGAGCCACCCAGGTGCCCCGGATAAAAACATTCCTATTTGGTATTAGTGTTGGTTTCAGACTTTGGGAGTTTCCTGGGTGAAATTGGAAACACCCCTGTTCATGGAGGGCAAAGAAAGACCCAAGAAAGAGGCAGCCAACCTAGACTGGTAGGCAGGGGGTTTACTAAGGTTTACTAAGCAAGGGAATGAGACTGGTCTTTGGCGGCCCCAAGAGGAGAGCTCTCTGCAGTTGTCTGCCAGAATCTTAAAGTTTATATAGAGACCTTAGCTGAGTTCAGTCCAGGTGGTCTCAACAGCTTACTCTCTCAAGGCTGCGTCCTAGAGGCAGCTCCTAGTGTGGGGATGTAGGCAGAAAGTGCGTTCCAGGGACCACGGCGTGCCTGGAAGACGCCTTCCATTGCCTGGGTCCAGCTTCTACTGGCTCAACCATTGGTCTAGATGACTTCCTTCGACAATCAGTAATGAGGAGCATGTGAGTTAATGCCCACCAACATTTACAGGTGTGTATGTTTCTTTTTAAACCTCATTTTTAAATCCACGGTTCTTTTGTTTTGGGGAGGATGAGGGATAATCTTCCCAACTATCTGTAACAGTGCTCTGAACAAATTGGTTGTTAGATGCTGCTTCAGTAGTTGTCCACTGAAGTTTTTCAGAAGAGTATGAAAAAAGTTTTGGAAACTCAAAGAGCTTGGAGTCCCAAGAAATCAAACTGCCAAAATTCATGGCAAAGAGAACTTTTGTGTCAGCTCATTTGGACCAAGGAGGAAGAGTGGTATCCTGAAAAGAGCTCTACATTTGTGATTAAGCAAGCACAGTTTGAATCTCAGCTTCATGGACTTGCTTACTTATTGACTGTGTGGACTTCCTGCCAACATTTAAGCTTCCTGAAGATAGTGACTATTTTGTTGCCCTCTGCATCCCCAGTGCCCAGAACAGTGCCTGGTTATAATGGCTGTCAAATAAATGTCGACTGAATAAATGGAGGAATGAAAGAAAACAAGCATAAGTAAAGTTACTAATTTATTGGACAATTTGGATAAGAGCTGTGTCCTGTCTCCTTTTTGGAGAGACTTTGGAGAGACTTTATACTTTTCAAAGTATAAAGTACTCTAAAAATTTAAATTTACTCTGACGGTGAGAAGCCTTTTGATATAGAATGGAAAAAGGAAGGAAAGTTGGATTTTGGAATTGCAATGAATATATAATTCAGCTTTTATAGAGTTTCAAAAATCAGGAATGACAAAGATGCATTTGAAAATATGCAGACTACACATTCAGCTCAACAATTTGTTCGAGTAATGAGCAATTTCCTTTAAACAGGACGTAATATATCATAAAAGATTTATCACAATGCTCAAGTTTTTCTCCTTAGACCATCAGGAAACTCTTTTTCCAGGGATGTGGCATAGATCAAGGTGTAAACGTCCCCCCCCCCCATTGCTTTACTCTTTTGAGAAATCTATCCTAAAATTGGTGTTTTTAATTTTGTATTCATGACTTTATCATTATTTTCATATGACCTCTATAAGTTATAACTTTTGGTTAATATGTCCTCAAAGTGTGCTGAGAATGTAACTCATTTTCATTTAAGCTGATTAGCATGTGATAATCCATTGAGCTGTTCTCTACATACCTGCTTTTTAAAAAAAATTTTTTAACATTTATTTATTATTGAGAGACAGAGCATGAGCAGGAGAGGAACAGAGAGAGGAGGAGACACAGAATCCGAAACAGGATCCAGGCTCTGAGCTGTCAGCACAGAGCCCGATGCGGGGCCTGAACCCACAAACCATGAGATCATGAGCCACCCAGGTGCCCCACAACATACCTGCCTTTGAAGCTAATTATAGGGGAGCAAAAAGTTACTTTAGAAGAGAAAATAAAATCTAGAATCAAGAGTTTATATTCTATAATAATGATCAGTTAGAATAACTTTGCTTAGTAATGAGCTGGTTTTCATACGTGAGGTGTGCCTGGTCACTCTGAGGAGAATATACACATTTGCTTGGGTGGAGACTTAAAAGTATACAAAGCATCTGTGTTGGGCTAGAGTCTTAAAAATTTTTTTATGTTTGTTTATTTTTGAGAGCGGTCGAGAGGGAGACAGAGCACGAGTGGGGGAAGGGACAGAGGTAGAGGGAGACACAGCATCTAAAGCAGGCTCCAGGTTCTGAGCTGTCAGCACAGAGACTGACTGATGTGGGGCCTGAACCCATGAGCAATGAGATCATGACCTGAGCCGGAGTCAGTCACTCAAGAACAGAGCCACCCAGGCACCCCTGGGCCAGAGTCTTGGAGGAAGTTCAGTAAACCGATGGAGAACCATGAGGGATGTGATGACCAGCAGTAGGAGGTGATCCAGAAGAAGAGAGGGAGGGTATTAGCACTTGCTGAACCATATGTTAACAGCAACCCTCTGAGACATGTAGAAGTATCCCCATTTTACAGATGAAGAATCTGAGTGTACTTATTAGGAAGCTATCAGCTGCGTTTAACAAAATCTCAAGTTCAAATTGGCCCAGTAGTAAGACATTTCAAATCTCATAACAAGCCCAGAGAGAATTGGTTGATTCTGTCTTGATAGCATTGTCCAGATCTAGTAAAGCAAAGGGGCAAAGAACATAAGGTTTGGAGTCCAACCGTGGGTTTAAATCCTAACTGTGCCACTCACTGCTGTGTGACTTTGCACAAACTGTATGAATACTTGAAGCCTCAGTTTCTCAATCTGTAAAACAGTGATAAAAACATTCCTACCTGCTACTAGTGTTGAGGATCATAGGAGTTAATGCACACAGACCTTTGGAGGAATACCTGAAGCATAGTAAGCACATACTGAGGACCCAGGTGTTTTTTCACACCTTTGTCCTGGCCCCTTAAACTTGTTGACTTGCAAATTTGTTGACTCATGGTTGCAAGAAGGCTGCAGCTGCTAAGGCAGAATTTCCTGGCCAACGGGACAATATTTAGTGCAGAAAGGTTCACTTTCTCACCCCTAAGCCAGTCGATGGCAATGGGAATAGGAGCTCCAGAATTTATCCCTAAAGATGGGGATAGCGGATAGCGGGACAAAAATCAAGGCTCTCTCAGCAGGGAAAGGGGGATGCATGTTGGAGAGCCTACCAATGGAACCTCCATCCTGTTTTAGAGAGACACATGGGATTAAATTGAAACTAGACTTCAAATCCAGGCCTCATTTCTAAGTTCTGGTCTGCCAGTTAGTCTAACTACATCTACGAAAAGTGTTAACATTTCTGTGATTAGTCAAAGATTATTCATTGATTCTTTTTTCCCATTCACTTCTTTGTTGGTTTAGTGAACTCTAACATATGTTTATTGAGTGTCTACTACATATCAATCATATACAGTACACTTTGGGGTAAATTGGAGGGAGAAGAAATAGTGATTATTGCTGATACATTTTAATTTCTTACTCTGCTTTAGGCTAAGCACTTTACTATGTAAGTACTTGCATTCAGTAGGTACTTTTATCATCTTCATTGTTCAAATGAGAAAATGAGGCTCAGGGATGTTAAGTGGCTTGTCTGTGGCTACAGAATTAATGGAGCCGTGGGGTATTTTAACTGAGGTGTATCTGATTTCAGAACCATTTCTTTATGTTGTTGTTGTTTGAGCAGAAAGTAGCAAGTAGTTTGTTATTATTTTTGTTCAAGTATAATTAACATAAGGCGTTATGTTGGTTTCAGTGCTCACTAAGATAAATGTACTGTAGAACCATACCTCTTAATCTCTAGACTGCTGATACTGTGTATCTATGACTGCTGTCCAGATAGGTAGTAACAATACCAGCAGGAGCAAGGCAGAACCGAGGCAGAGCTAGGTGGGTCATTACAACCATGTTTTCTAGTTTTTGTATTGTATTCCTTGACATCTGGGGCCTTACTGACCCTGGAGGGCTTGCCCCTCCCAGGATTAGCTAATTTCTGGAGATATAGTACATGACCATGACTTTGAGCATGTCTTGCACATGAAAACCAACTAACTCAGAGCCCATATCCCCAGGCATTTCCTTTATCAAGCTCTTATACTCATGCCCACTATCCCCGCCCCCGCCCCGTGCTAATCACCTGAGGGCCAGGTACCAGACACTTCAGCACAGCTGCTTTACTTCAGAGCCCACAGCGGTTACTCAAAAGTCGGCCCTAAACCCACTTACCCTGCCTCCCTTGTTCCTTCCCTCAGAAACCACAAGAAAGCTTTTGTCCAAGTTTTCCCCTTGCTTCTTCTGCCACCTACCTGACGCTGGCACTTCCCTACGTGGCCTGGTGTGGCATGCTGTGCCTTCCTCTGCCAGGGCTCTGTGAGTATACGAAACTCCTTCCTTCATAACAATCTACTGTGTTTGCCCTTCTTACCATAAATGATTAAAATAAATCCCTGAGTATCCTTAAAACAGCTATCGAGACTGCAACTCAATTATAGGACAACGAATCTAGTTATTCAAAAACATAAAAGTGGTTAAAAGAAGATTCAGAAGCAGAGTAAAAACGTGTGATCAGAGTACAGATGCAAAGTCAAGTTGGGACTGGGTCCTGGATTAGACTAGTCGTTGCCCTCATGTCCATAGTCAGGACTGTGGATTGGTTGCTGAGATTGGGGTGGGGCCAGGTCTTCAGGTCAGATGGTTCTGAGCTGCCAGGGGACATGGATGTGGGAGGACAGAGAGAGGAAAGCGAAGGGCTGGAGAACCGTGACCTCAAGTGATCCCTTATAATCTCAACAATGTTGTGAGGGTGCCTGGGTGATTTAGTCGGTTGAGCACCGTACTTTGGCTCAGGTCATGATCTCATGGTTCATGATTTCGAGTCCTGTGTTGGGTTACTAGTGGACAGCTCAGAGCCTGGAGCTGCTTCAGGTTCTGCGTCTCCCTCTCTCTCTGCCCCTCCCCTGCTTCTGCTCTGACTGTCTCAAAAATAAATAAACATTAAAAAAATTGAATAATGTCATGAAAACATCGACTAGTTGACAAGAGTGATGTAATATTTAATTTTTAAAAAGCTTTTATTTTAATTACATTAGTTAATATATAGTGTTGTATTAGTTTCACGTATACAATATAGTGATTCAACATTTCCGCACAACACCCAGTGCTCATCACAAGTGCCCTTCTTAATCCACATCACTTATTCTACCCATCTCCCCACACCCCTCCACTCTGGTAAACATCATTTTGTTCTTTACAGTTAAGATTCTGTTTCTTGGTTTTTCTCTTTCTCTTTTCCTTTGCTCTTTTGTTTTGTTTCTTAAATTCCACACATGAGTGAAATCATATGGTATTTGTCTTTCTCTGGCTGACTTGTTTCATTTAGCATTAAACTATTTAGCTCCATCCATGTCATTACAAATGGCAAGATTTCATTCGTTTTTATGGCGGAATAATATTCCATTGTATACATACAGCACATCTTCTTTATCATTCATCGATCATTAGACATTTGGGCTGCTTCCATATCTTGGCAATTGTATATATGGTACTGCAAACATAGGGGTGAATGTATCCTTTTGAATCAGTGGTTTTGTTATTTAATTTTATTTTGAAGTGGTTTTATTTCTAAACTTTTTTGAATATTTATTTATCATTGAGGCAGACAGAAACAGAGCGTGAGTGGAGGAGGGGCAGAGAAAGAGGGAGACACAGAATACGAAGCAGGCTCCAGGCTCTGTGCTGACAGCTCGGCGTCTGAGACAGGGCTGGAACTCACAAACTGTGAGATCATGACCTGAGCCAAAGTCGGACTCTTAACCGACTGAGCCACCCAGGCGTCCCTGAAGTGGTTTTATTTCTATAGGTAGCTGGCTAGATTGATTGACTGGCTGATTGATTGATTCATGACTGTACGTAGCCCAGTAGTGGGCACTGTGGAGGACACAGACTGGAGAGGAGACCTGATCCTGGCTTTGAAGGGATGACAAACAGTTATGTAAGGCATAGAGAACATGACTTGGAAATATTTACATTCAAGTCAACTCATAGTTTTGTATTCAGAACTACATATACAATTTCTAAAGAAGATGTGCTATAAGAAAGAGTATGAGTATTTTCCGTAATAAACAAGTACATAATAAAGGGTTTGAAATGGCTGAAGAGGTAGTAATATTGGGATGGATGTAGGGTAATTTATAGAGGACTCCAAATATATGCTGGATTGTAGAGATTCTTTTTTATTCAGTAACACATTTAGAATTACCTTAAGTTCTTTAACAGTGATGGTTTTACCAACACGTCCACAGATTCTCAGACACTCTTCTCTTCAAGAGCTAAAGCTTAATTCCTCTCTCACCCCCCAGGATTGACTTTAGCGACTTGGTTCTAATGAATAGAATACAACCAAAGGCATGAGATGCCGCTTGAGAGGTTAGGTTATAAAAGGACTGTGGCTTCTGTATCGCCGTTCTTTCTCTCTCCCTCCCTCCCTTCTCCCCTGTCGTCTCTGGCTCTGGGTCAAGTTTTGTTCTGAGCACCCTCTGGGGAGGCTCACAGGGCAAGGAACTAAAGCCTTCTGCCAACAGCAGTGTGAGTGGGCCTGGCAGGGGATTGTCCAGCCCGTCTCGTCTTCAGAGAGTGCCACCTTGCAAGTGCCCCAGAGCCATGTTGGAATGCTAGCAGGAACGATAAAGCAAAGCTGGGTGATTGTAGGAGCGATGTTTTTAAGACAATGACAGATGATCCAATCATAGAACACAGGATCTCATCTATCTTCTCTTTTTAACAGAAATGAAGGCAGAGTATTTGAGTACAGACCCAGGAAGGTTGGTGAACTGAGAGTTGAAAGATGAGGTCGTTCTAATCTGATTGAATCTCTTTTCTCTATGACGCACACAGCAAGGTCATGAGCTGAGAGAGGAGCAGAGAGGAACAAATGTTGGAAACTTGAGGAGAGCATAGAAGGTGTAAATAATTATCTCAGAAGTTGGGAAAACAAATTTCCTGGGAAGTAAGCTGTCTGGCAGTATTGAGTTGTGTTCTGAGACCTGTGATTATAAATTTGAAACTAGTCCAGTCAGCAAGGTTCTGTGATTTTCTTCAGCAACATTAAGCTGCTCTGGTAGATATGTGGAGTCAGTACATGGGGTATGTAACCAGGATTGGGGCTTTACCAACAGAGGAACAAGACAATTATGGTTGCAAGGAGGCATATATAGGGCCAGATCATGCAATCCAGACTGGTTAGGAGATACACGAGAAGAGAGGGGAAAGGTGAATGCCGTGGGTTAGGGTTGATGGCATAGGTCTGTCTGGGGAACTGGAGGAGGGGAGCTGGCCGGTGGTGTAGCTGTGCTGGACTGTAGGAGCTGATGGTCGGGGCACAGGCTGTGTGAGGCTGACATGCTGGAGTGGGTGCTGTCATTGTGTGATCTATGTGAGTAAGTGCTGAGGTGCGGCAAGAAGTGATTCCTGGAGTTAAGAAGGTCAAAGAAAGGCTGGGACAAGATGTTGGGTGGATTATTCCTGCGGATGTTGAAGTCAAGAATGATGATAGATGTAGAGCTGGAGAGGAGGGTAAGGAGCCTGGCGCTGGGGGTCGCAAAGTCCGTGGTGATAGCACCGTGGGTCCAGGGTGACAAAGAATGACATGTGCTCCAGAAGAGTGTGGGTGTGTAATTCTTCAGGTCAGGCTTCTAAGCTGTTCAGTTTTTAGGATTTTGAGGAACAAAGAAAGAAAGAGATAAAAGAGAGAAGAGAGTAGGACACAGAAATAAGAGAAAAAGAAGCCACAAAAGGATGTTAAATAAGGAGGTACAAGAACCTGAAGATTGCTCTGTGCAAAAGGGCAAAAGCTTCCTATCCTTCAATATCCCATTAGGATGATAGTCCCCACTAGGGACTCCTATGCAAGGAGGTCAGAGTGCAGCTTTCCATGAGAGGTTAGGACCTGTGACTTCCACTGTCCTTACATCTATCAGTTGATCACAATTATCAAGACACGGTTTTGTGCCTTGATAAAACCTTCTCTTTTTATGAAAGCAGTAATGGGAATATTTGTAAAGTTTCTTGTCTAAAAGCATTTAGACATTTTAAACCTTGGTATCAACGGGACCAAGATTCTGTTATCTGAAAACTTTCCTTATGAGAGGCAGCTCTGTCCCTGGATTGCCAGATACGCAAGGTTTTTCCAGTGGGCAGATGACCTCGCAGGAAATACGATCTTGACCATTGGCTGTGAGCTGGGCCTCAGAATCTGCAAACAAACCATGACTCAGCAGATCACAGTCAGTACTTGAGTAGGTAGGTTTCTGAGAAATAAAGGTTTCTTGAGGAGGCAGCTCTCATTTATAAAAGAGGGTTAGTCTGTTTCAGAACATTCGTGGTTTCCGTGGGATGGACTAGGAGAACTTGTTAGGGAATAATTATTACGATTTCTAAAAGGTTATGCATTGTTTATATGTTTATACCTGTCCTTCATAGGTAGATTGGGCTGTGTTTTTTCTAAAGCTTGATTCTTTCCACATTGGGAGAGCTATTAACATTGAATCAAGGGACGCCTGGGTGGCTCAGTCACTTAAGCGTCCGACTTTGGCTCAGGTCAAGATCTCATGGTTTATGGGTTCGAGCCCCATGTCGGGCTCTGTGGGGAAAGCTAGTTCAGAGCCTGGAGCCTGTTTTGGATTCTGTATCTCCCTCTCTCTCTGACTCTCCCCTGTTAATGCTGTTTTCTCTCTCTCCCAGAAATAAATAAAACATTAAAAAAAATTTAAATAAAACATTGAATCAAAATCTGATATCCTCTTCTGTTCTGGAGAAGGGCTGAGGGCAGGACAATAAATTATCCTGGTGTTCGTGACTTTGAGGTATCAGAGACCTCAGGGGGCACCAAGGAAGGGCCTAGAAATGAAGATCCAAAGTGGCCCAAGAAATCGAGACTAGAAAGATATAAATGGTGGGTGGGCACACTAACCAATATTTAAGTGCTTATACTTCATGTTTAGCCATAGGACACGTATGGGTGTGCAGAGGGGGCTAAGGCCCTGGTGATATATTTACAGAAAGGAAAAAAAATTCTTTTTGGATGCAAGTAAATAACCTGAGCTGCTGAGACACAAGGAAAGGAAGTTGGAAGTGCTAGGTGCTGGCCATGCACTGGAAATGAAAGGGGAATCCGACATGGTCTCTGTCCTCAAGGACCTTACAGATGGACTAAACACTGGCCAGTTTTACGATTGTGTCAAGGGGAGCTATGTGCTGGGCTCAGTGAAGTGGGAGCCAGGTAAGGAGAGAGGCGTGGTCGGCAAGGGCAGGACATACCCCTCCCCCCACCCAGGAAGCGGAGTAATTAGAAAGGGTGGTGAGAACTTAGGGGAGAGAGCGGCTGATTGTGCCAGGGGTGAATATATGGTAACGACCTGGGAAGTTACGATGCTGGAGCCAGACATGAGGGGTGTCCCAGATGTTTCTCCATGACATACTGTTTGCTGCACTTTGACTAGTTATTACATTGTACCATAAGTGATTTATTACTGAAAATTTTAGCAGTACCAAAGTTTACAAAAAATGATTATATTTTCCTTTTAAATTAAAGAGGACTCAAGGTGACCTATGGGATCTCTCTCACGTTCTGTGATCCTTTCTTAAGAGGGATTCAGAGGGACATATTTACAGTGTGTCCTGAAGGGAAAAGGTTGATTACTCCGTCTTCAGCATATATAATTAGGAACAGATGAACAATACTATTCAATTATCATATAGCTTAATTACTTGTGAATGTGCATATTAAGGTACATAACCTTCTCAGGCTAACTGCCTACCTCCAAAGACAATTTGAGGTGGATTACAGAATTAAGATAGGACAATTAAAAATATGAGTAAAATGAACACCAATTAAAAGGCGGAAAGATGTGTGTGCCAGGCATCTAAGTTTAGTTCATTTGTGCAGTTCGACATGAACTTAAGCTTTTAATATCTTGGATGCTAAGACAAAAAATAAACTACATTTTTCCCCTTTTTAAAAATATTTATTCTGAGAGACAGAGACAGACAGAGAGCAAGCAGGGCAGGGGCAGAGAGAGAGGGAGACACAGAATCCAAAGCAGGCTCCGGGCTGTCAGCACAGAGCCTGACATGGGGCTTGGACTCACAAACCACAAGATCATGACCTGAGCTGAAGTCGATGCTTAAGCCGAATGAGCCACCCAGGCACCCCCCAAAATAAAATACTTAGAGAGCCTTTGTCATTGGTTTACGTTTGTCTCAGGAAAAAAAAAACCCACAACTTCTTTTTTCTGACCTCGGGAAGGAATTTATTGCTTAAAGGGACATGGGATGATGTCACGAACAATGTTTTCATGGTGGTTTTGCCAGAAATACAGAAACATTCTTCAAAGGGCTGTTACTTACAGCAATTCTATCAAATAGAGATTTTGGTATATCACTAATAAGACACTAAAGAATACAATGAAATGAAAATCTCATTTAGTATAGTGACAAAGATACAAAATACTTAGGAATTGCTTTATTAGGAAATCACTGTGACCTGCATAAACAAAAATACAACACATTCCTGGAGATATTCTTGAAGCATGAATGAATATTGTTTCCTCAGTGGGAGAATGAATATTGTAAAGACCGTATATTTTTAGTAAGTCCATTTATAAGTTCAGAAATTTAAAAATTTGCTAGACTCTTTCGTGACAAAATCATTTGAAAACATTCTGAAAAAAAAAAAACAATCACAGGATACTAGAAATATTTCTAAAGAAGAAAAGTACTGAGGTGAAGTTAGTCACACATATATACCATTTTAGAACCAATAATAAAATAATAATAAAAACTGCAAAAAGTGATGCATGAATAGGAAAAGGAAAAACAGGACTTGAATAGGATGAAAAGCTCTAGAAATCGATACAGTCATATTTGTGAACTGCATGTGGGATGTAATAGTTATCGCAGAGTAGGGTAAGGAATACCCATTTAATAACCAATTGCCCAACAACGTTTAGAAACACAGCGAAGCGAACTCTTTTAGATCTGTGTCTCATACAATAAACTATGTTCTGGGTGAATTCAATAGTTAAACATAAAGATTACTATAAGCTTGGGAATAATATAAAATTGGACGTGTGGGAGTACCTTGGAGAGAGGGATCCTTTCCAAAATATGAAGAGAGAACAGAGGGCACAGGAAAAATACCGAGAGATCGATCTGTGTTAATCATGAGGAATGTGTACGGTGAAGGCACTGCAGAGGGGAGCAGAGAGCGGAGTGCCATGGGTGTGCGTTGGCAGGAACACCAGAGACGCACACACACTCCGCTGTTAGATTAGATTACAGTCCTGATTTCCTTAGCCAAGGAAACATAATTTTATTGGGATGAGAAAGTCGCACACAGCTGGAGCAGACGCAGTGGGTCCCCACAGTTCTCTTCTGTCCGCAGGGCTTCTAGTGAATTGGGCACATTAGCCCTGTGCCCTGGCGCGGTCCCCATGGGGTGGGGACCCTCCGGATCTGAGAAGCTCAAGCCTCGGTGCCCCCCTCAGCTCTTTCATGGTCAGGTTTACATTGACATCCAGGGTCAAGTTACAAAAATGGATTCGCTTAAATTAAAGGAGAGGTTTGCAAATATCAGGCTGTACTGGTTCTTGAGCCAAACTCCACCTCTTTAGGCCCACTGCTGCCTCTACGGGAAGAAAGTCTGCTCCAAGGGCCCCCTTTTACTGCGCAGAATCTTTGTGCCTGGCTTTCCAGGACCTCAGAAAGCTCACTCCCCAGTAAACAGATTAAGGCAAAGCATACGAAGTATGACAGAAAGGGATTAATGGCTTTCTTAAAGGCGTTCAAACTGGTAGAAAAAACGATTACATTCTCAATAGATAATAGGACAAAACTCTGTATAGAGAATTTTCTCATTAAGAACCTCAGTAGGTAAACAACTAGGAAAATATTAACCTCATCAGTAAGCAATGCAACTAAAATATAAATTTATAAAAGCCCATAACTCACCTACTAAATTAGTAAACATTAAAAAAATATAGTCATAATATCCAGTCCTCTTGAAATTGCAGTGAGACAGGTTCATTTGCAACCTCCCATTGCTGATTTTTGGAAAGTAATATGACTATAAATGAGGAATCAAAAAACTACTTGCAGATATACTTGCAGGTACCAGGAACCTCACCCTTGGGAGACTTATCTTAAGGAGATAATTCCAGAGAAGAAAAAAAAAGCTCTGACATAGTCATTCAACCATTGTTTAAAATGGCAAAGAGATGAAAAACCAGGGAACACCTAGGAAATTGGATGGTAGGGGAATGGGGGGTTAAGTTGTAATAAAACAAGTTGATGGAATATTTTGTCCCCATTAAAATGATAATTATGAAGGCCAGCATATTAGGAAATTTTTAGCATTGTTAAAGAAGACACAAAATAGTATCTATCCAGTGATCAGCTTTGTGTGTCTTCTGTGAAGTTTTATAAGGGAACATAATAAAATGAAAAAAAAAAAACAATTCGTGAAAGGTTGGCTAATTTTAGTTTTATTCCTAGTTTATTATCTAAAACATTTTTTTAAACATTTTATTTATTTCTGAGAGAGAGAGACAGCGTGAGCAGGGGAGGGTCAGAGAGAGAGAGAGACACACACACACAGAATCTGAAGCAGGATCCACGCTCTGAGCTGGCTGTTAGCACAGAGCCCGACGTGGGGCTTGAACCCACAAACCATGAGATCATGATCTGAGCTGAAGTTGGCCGCCCAACCAACTGAGCCACCCAGGTGACCCTATTATTTTTGATTTTATGACAAAATTTTTTATTATTTATTTCTTTTTGAGAGAGAGCGAGAGCGTGAGCAGGGCAGGGGCAGAGAGAAAGGGAGACACAGAATCTGAAGCAGGCTCTAGGCTCTGAGCTATTTGCACAGAGCCTGAGACCGGGCTTGAACCCACGAACCGTGAGATCATGACCTGACCTGAAGTTGGATGCTTAACTCACTGAGCCACACAGGTGCCCCTATTATTTTTTATATATATAGAGAGAAAGAGTGCACATGCATACTCATGAGTTGGGGAGGGACAGAAGAGGGTGGAGAATCTTAAGCAGGCTCCACACGTGTGTGGATCCTGGGACCGGATCCCATAACCCTGGGATCATGACCTGAGCTGAAATTAAGAGTTGGATGCTCAACAACTGAGTTTGAGTTGAGAAACTCTCCCTAGTTTCTTTGTTATAAAGCAGCGTGCAGTAGTGATTAAAAATGTGGATCCTCAGATTGCTGGGTACACACACACACAAATACTACCTGTAGGGAAAGTAACATCATTTTTGTGCCTCAGCTTGCTCTTCTGTAAAATGGGAATAATAGTGCCTAATTATAGATTTGTGAAGATTATGTGAGTTAATACTTGTAAAGTTCGCGGAAAAGTTCCTGGCACATGAAAAGCACTTTGTCAGAATGTATAATGCTGATTCTGATAAGATATAAAAGGTCTAAAAACTTCCAAATGAATGAAACTTTGTTATTACAAAAAACCATCACCCAAGGCTTACTTGAGTTCTCACTGAGTTCTCATAAGTCATGTAGAGAGCAAAGCCATTACCACTGGACTGTGAGTTCCTTTCGTACAAGGACTACAATTTTACCCATTTCTACAACATATTGGTTCATGATTACCAATCAATATATATATTTTTGACTGATTGGCCAAGATATGTGGCTTTTTGATGATCTGGCTTAATAGTTAGCCAGGGGCACCTGGGTGGCTCGGTCAGTTGAGCATCTGACTTCGGCTCAGGTCATGATCTCACGGTTTGTGGGTTTGAGCCCTGCATTGGACTCTGTGCTGATGGTTAGCTCAGAGACTGGAGCCTGTTTCGGATTCTGTATCTCCTCCTCTCTCTGACCTTCCCCTGCTCACACTGTCTCTCTCTCTCTGAGAAATAAATAAAAACATTAAAAAAAATAGCCAGAGTTTTGGGAACCACAGCAATTGTTCCTCCTTGACCTTCTGACTACTTTAGGCCTTACCTCCCTCCTTGCACCTCTGTGTCTTTGTTCAGTTTAGTAGATTTTCAGGACTCTATTCAGGTTCACCTACTGAGATGAGGTCTTTCACCACACAGACACAGAACCGTGCTAATGTATCTGTTACAGCATGTATCGTATTATAGCTACATTTTTGCATCCATTGGCGCTCACCTACTTCCAAGCCATAGAAGCCAATGTAATTAGCTCACACCAGAAGCGGTGTTTATTTAAGATGCCAGCAGGCCAGAGCAACATCTCTGGAAAACAGACAGTAGAACAATAGGTGTCTGGAAGAGTCTTAAGAATCTGGTCAACTTTAGGAACCTGGCAGCAGGATGCATCACCTAATGGACATGACCACATACTCTGTTTCATTGGCTTCTCTTATACTGCTACTATCCAGCTCACTTCTTATAGGCCCAATTTTAAATTTTTGGCTGAGAAATCTGACTGGGATGGTGGTGGTGGAGGGAGAATTATAGTATTGAGGTATACATGGCTGTCTCCTGATCAGTTGAAATGTAGCCTGGAATGGGATCTTGAGATGGGAACCGTAGCCTGAACTCTCCTGTAAACATGTTAATGTATGGCAGTCCCCCTTCCCCATTTGATTCCTAGACCGTAAATTTTTCTAGGCAGCGGGCCTGGTGTCCGGCGTGCGGAAAGTGCTCGATATACATTTATTGAACTGAACTTTCTAAATTGCGGTGAGTTTTCCAATGAATACCTTCAAACCACTATTTTAAATTGTTGATTTAAGAGATAGGCTAGAGAGGTACAGTGGCAGAACCGCCACCCTACAGTGATTTGGGGGGCACCTGTGTTGTATTCTCACCATTCGACTTCTTCAGAGAGGCTTAGGGCAACTTGAAAACAGGTGAAGTGGTATGTAAGGATGGTTGGGAGTTAATATGAAATCATGGGAAAAGCATGGGTTTTAAAATATACAATTTGATTTTGACCCTGAGGTTTATCATTTATTATTTATATGAACTTGAGAAAGTCCCTAACTTCTTTGACCCTCAGTTTACTCATCTGTAAAATGAGATAGATAATTTAATCCATTTTTGGGGGAGGTTAAGTATTAAATGAGATTTTGAAATGTTTCTGGGATGCAATAGGTATTAGTAATTTAATGTCCTTCCCATTCTATCTCCTTGTTTCTTCCTTCCTTAAGTGCTTTGAGACTTATTCTGAATGGAGTCCTAAGGGTCCTGATTTTTGTAGCATGAAAAAGACTGTTAAGTCCTGAATATTTCATAAGACAAGAACTTCTAGGAAAATGATAAATGGATTAACACTGTAACTACCCCCTGTGGTTTAAACATATCAAAATAATAACAGAATTACAAAAATCATAATAAGCTTCACAAAGGGAAAAATAACATTTGAAAATAATAAATGAAAATAAAAAACCAGATCCCATTGTG
Source organism: Hyaena hyaena (assembly GCF_003009895.1). NCBI lineage: Eukaryota > Metazoa > Chordata > Mammalia > Carnivora > Hyaenidae > Hyaena > Hyaena hyaena. Next base: position 1,847,781 of record NW_024080897.1, read on the forward strand.
AAAATATTTTAACACCAAAGAGAAAGAAGGTATTTGCAGGACCACGCTTTTGCACTGTTAGAAATGGAAAACAAATACCAAGAATCACAAGGAGATAAGATTGGATGACGATATCCACTTGAGAAAATAGAAAGGAAGACATAGTATCTATAAAAATATGCAGTGATGATGAATGACTGCAGCACACAGAAAGGCTGCAGAAATGCCTGAAAACAAGATAGGCTACAAAGGATAGGTTTAGAACACTATTGTAAAAATTCATACCACTTGTAAATTGTAATGCTAAGTGGTTGAATTAAAAACATAGACTTCATGAATCCAGAAACTAGATTGAGATATATCTGCGAAAAATACAGAGACTGTTATGAGCTGCATTGTGTCCCCCCCACCTCCAAATTCATATGTTGAAGTCTTAACCCGGGTACCTCAGAAGGTGATTTTATTTGGAGATGGGGACTTTAATGGTTAATTGAAGTCATTGGGGTGGGACATAACCCAATATGACTGCGATCCTTATAAGAAGAGGAGATTGGGACCCAGACACACACAGGGGGAAAATCGATGGAAAGCCAAAGGGAGAAGAAGCTGGCTATGGACAGAGCAAAGCTTCAGAATGAAACCAGCCCCGCCAACCCCTGGATCTTGAACATCTGGCCTTCAGCACCATGAGGAAACCACAGGAAGGAAGGAGAGACTTACTTCTAACCTAGAAAAGGAGAAATTATGAAAAAAGAGCCAAGACAAATGTCAAAATGCTTTCCGTCAATACTTAACAATGTTAGAGATGCTAGCTGCAGGACTACGAGTGGAAAAAATATGAAAGATTAGGTGAATAACTCGTGTTAGTAAATGCATACATGATTATGGATATAGAAAACCCTAGGAAATCAAATGAAAACTGCTATAGTAGTAAGAGTTCTGTACAGTTATAACACAAAATAAATCCCTGGTCTCTAGTGCCTCATGCACCTATAAAATGTAATAAAAATTAATCTCTTTATAAATAGTAAAATAGCATTAAATAACTGCCAATTAATTTAATGCAGGATGTGAAAGCTATTTAAGAGAATTTAAAATAATGGGAGAAAAATTGGGAAAAATAGAGTAATTCTTTAAATAAACCTGGGAAAAGGAGAGTAATATTTTACTCCAGAAGGATCTTACTAAGTATGCTAATGATTTTAATATCTCTTTATTAAGTGGAATTAAATATAATAGATATTGGTGCACTTTATAAGTTATAAAGATTTGGATACTAGATATTGTTTTATTACAAGGGTTTAGGATAGCAAAATCAAGACTCAGACATTTTAGGGGAAAAGTAGATTTTAAGATGGTCTAAAATGCTTAAGGATTGAGATAAAAAAAAAAGAATGGCTGCTCAGTGAGCAATCATTTTGACCCTTGATTTAATGAAATTTGCATTGGATCTATTCCATTCTCTACTATAGAGTATGATTAATTTCAAAGACTATTGAACCAGAGGGCTCTTTCATCTATTATCTGAGTGCCCTTGGGCAGTTATTTAATACTTCTGCTTAATTTTCACTCTGTAAAATGGGGATAAGGTTGTTATGGGGACTAATGAGTCCTGAAATAATGCATCAAGATTAGAATGACTTTCAGGCTGTTTTCAGCATTAAATATAATAGCAAAAAAAAAAAAAAAAAAGGAACACTTTTACCATAGGGGACTGATAAAGATTGGATTGTGTCATCTCTACTGGAAAATATGTTAGAGTATTAATTTCTAGGGCCTCAGCATGCGACTTTATTTGGAAAGACTGTGGTTGCATGTGTAACTAACTTAAGATGCGGTCATACCAGAGTAGGGTGGGCCGCTAATCGAATATAAGTGGTGTTCTTGTGGAAAGATGGTCACAGGAATGAAGACGGAGAGACACTCATGTGACAATGAAGGCAAAGGTTGGAGTTAGGGAGCCGTAAGCAAAGGAATGCCAAAGGTTCCCAAACACCAGAAGCTACAAAAGGCAATGAAGGATTTTTCCCTATAGATTTCAGAGGGAGGATGGCCCTGTTGACACCTTGGTTTCGGATTCCTGGCTTCCAGAACTGTGAGAGAGTAAATTTCTGTTGTTTTAAGCCACCCCAATGTGTGTGGTAGTTAGTTAGAACAGCCTTAGGAAATGTATTCAAGGACTATGTAGTTTTTGCAGTCATTTAAAGCATATTTTTGAATACGTTTAAGGATATGAAAAAATGCTCACAGTATATTAATCATTGCAAATGTTTATAAAATATTCTATATACTCTGACTCCTATTATCTAAAAACACATAAATGTATGTATATATATTCCTCCACTTTTCTCTCAATGCATCACATTGTTAAATCTGGTTTCCTGGTTTCCTCTGAATGGGAGCATTTTGGACAACTTTTATTTCCTCCACTACAGTTTTCTGAATTTTTCAAATTTTTATTAGGACACAAAAATCTATAAATGTTATCTTTTATAAAGAAAAATATATTTTACTTGGTATTGTCTTCCTGTAACTTACATAACCATGTTTCTTCATGAGAAGTACACAATAATAAGCATGTTTTTTTTTAATTTAAATTTCTACGCATGGAGTTTAGAAGAATAATTACCAGCTCTGGCACACAAAGGCCCTAACATGGACAAATCAGTTAGTTGTATTAAATATGGAGGGTTGACATATCTAACAGACATATACTACAAAAGCATTGTAGAAGAACTACAAAGACTCAAAGCAGTATAGTCTCGTCTGGAAACTGGATAAGGTTTGGGATAAATATAGGCATTTCCACAGCTAATGGAGATCCACTGACCTATAATGAAATTATCTGGTCTGGGCTGGAAGGGAATAGTGACTAATAAAACTTGGGCACCAAGAATTTCATTTTCTAAATCTTAGACCTCCTAAAATAGACACTGTTAAAACTGGTCACAGAGGATTTAAATTCCTTTGCACACCCATCCAAAGAATATTTTAAATGATTTGTAAGTGTATTCCCAACCATGCTAGGGTTTTAAAAATGCCTTCATTTCCCTTTAGGGTTTTAAAAGTATGCAATTTCAGAGTTGGTGATTTACTAATACTTTGAATTTATGTGTATTTAATTTAGCTGAATTGAGATATACCTAATTGGAGCAGGTAGGTTTTATTGGCTTCTTGGTACAGTGTTTTTAGATGCTTATTAAGGAGTCAAGCAAATATAGAGTAGAGCTAGGATTATTTGAGGTGAGGTCACCCTGAGAAGTATAGAATGGAGATGTCTGTAGAAAAACTCATACTCTCATCACTATATTTGATTATAATGTGTATTGACACCTTGTGGACATTTTTCCTTCTGGGCAACTAGACCGTCTCTGATGCCACTGAGGAGTGGAGAAAGCTAATGGGGCAGCAAATGGCCACAAGTGTTAATAGCCCAGGCTAGTTCATAACAGCCATCAGAAGAGTGAGCTCAAATTCCTGCCAGTCCAAGCAAGGTCTCTTCTAGTAGCAATGGTTACGAGTAAGACATGGCAGACTCATGAACACTTGGCTTATTTTTATTGGCTCTGGTCACTCTATTTGGAGGAGTATTTGGCCTTGGGCTCCCAAAGTTTTTCAGCTACTGGACTCTGAATCATCTCTCATCTGTTACCACATCCCTCCCTCAAATGAACTCACTCTTTGTTTGGCACTTAAGCCCTCATATTGATTACTTACTATTGCTTTATATACTTTGATTTTTATCCTTTATAATGTCATTAGCATGAGAAGAGAGTTTCCTTACCATGGCAATGAGGAGTAATGTTTGTACAACCCTTCATCACCCCAAATTTGTTCCCTTTGGTCATACACTAACTTGCATTCTTTCTTTTTCAATAGCTAAAAAATATAAAGTATTTCCTGTCATCTGACTGTTGTAAGAGATTTACATGCTTGGTAATTCCTTAATGATCAAAAGAATTCTTTCAAAATGGTTACTAATGTTTATTTTGTTATTATTATTATTATTATTATTATTATCTATTTTACAGATGAGGAAATAGAGGCACAAAGAGAAATTTGCCTGAGGAGACAAAGACAGGAAGTGGTGGAGCCAGGATTTCATGTTAGGAGCATGTACACTTATATGCACTTGCATTTGGTCCCCAAAGCTCAGACACTTAGCTATTGGCATTTGCTTCCTTCCAGTTATGTATTTTCAATTATATCTTCAGTTGTCATAAGACAACATTCAAAGACATGTTCTTCTAAATCTATTATAGTTGATTATATTTCTATTCACATGATTTCATGATTATACTTTTGCAAACCCTGTAACCAGATACATATATATTTTCAGCTTAGCCTAATATATTTTCACACTCACACTGTTGTATGGAAAATTATACCAGTGCAATGGTAGCTTTCCAATCAAAGATCACTAAAAAGAAAAGCTCATGGACAAAATTAAGATGCTCTAAGCATATGGTTTACTCAGTCAGTTCAAAGCATATAAGAAGAATCAAGAGGAGAAAGATGGGGTAAGTTAAGGGGTGAAAGGAAACCCGTCATCTGAATTCTGGGGTATACAATGTTCATCTCCTGTCTCTTTGCTATATCACCTTCCAAACTGGTAGTGTGGTTAAGAAGACAAGAGTGGGGTTTGAGTAAGGAGTCCCAGCAGACAGGTGGAAGGTGTCTGGGGTGTGGGGGGACACACTTATTCTGTCAGAGGGATGCAAGGGCAAGTATACCTTCCAAGAGCTTTAGTTTGATAATTAGCCTGCTGAACATCTTTGGGTTTTATTTGTGTTCTTTTGGGGAGAGTTCTTGTTCAGCCAGAGTTGACCCACATTAAATAGCCGATTTAAAGATAACATGGTTGTCACTCCAGAATGGTGTGATTTTACCTTAATACTTGGTCTTTCTGAAACTTCTAATTGAAGAGTAATACTCTTGCTCATTCTATCATACATTCCATTTATTCCATTGTTAACACATCTTACAAGTTACTAATTTACTATTTATCATTAACTCATCTTATGCCTCTGTCTCACAAGCTAATCTTTATCTGTACTTAATGCATCCTATGAATTTTGCTTCTTTCTTAAGCTATTAGTTTAGGTCTTATTTATGTGTAACATTTTTTTTTGAGTTCTATATATTTTACTTGTTTTAATTGTCTGTTGTAGAAGAATTGAGTATTGTTAACTAATAGAGCAAGCATGCATTACTCAAGTGCAATAGATTTCCTCACCTACCATCGACTGGTGAGTAAAAAGTATTCAGATTGAACAGAGTGAGCATTGGACAATGGTCTTGTGATTGGACAACTTTTGGGTGAAAGTATCAGAAAAGGTTTTGGAAAAGGAGAATTGGAGCCAATTCTCAGGCTGCTTCATGTCAACTATGAGAAATTCTCTCATCCTTACAGAGATATAAATAACTGTCAAAGAAAATTTTCATCTAGTTTCCAGTATTGAGGAAAACCATTCCTGGGAATCTGGCATTGAGTATGACTAGAGGACATATAAATTCTCTTCCCTTGAAAGGGTCTGGAATTATCAGCTAAGGTTTATTGCCAAAGGAAATTTGGCCTGATGGTATTTATGAAAAGGGCAGAGCAGTTATGGTTATGATCGTCTTTACACTCAGCTACTCTTTTCTCAAGTTTATATATATATATTTTTTTGGGGGAGAAGGGCAAAGAGAGAGGGGGAGAGAATCCTAAGCTGGCTCTGCACCGTCAGCTCAGAGCCCAGTATAGGACCTGATCTCACAAATCTTCAGATTCTGACCTGAGCCCAAATCAAGAGTTGGCTGCCTAACTGACTGAACCACCTAGGTGCCCCTCAGCTATCTCTTAATTTTTATGAGTGAAGGATGCAGATAAAAGATTTATATGGTGTAAAAATCCTTTTGAAGCTTGTTGCAGAAAAGCTAGTTTGCTGAGAATTCAAAATAATGTAGATAAAGATCCTCTGTTTTGCTTCCCTCTTGGAATCATTAAAGAAAGAGAGCACCTGGTTGTTTTAGAAAATTAAAAGTGCAGAGCTTATTAAAATGTTAGTAGTTGTGTGCATGGGCTGATTAGGGCATTTGGCTGATAGCATGAAGTTAAGCCTGTTGAAGATCATGGATTTAAGTTCTCATATTTGTCTTCTAGGGACTGAATCATCTCAGATATTAAAAAGAACAGAAAGTAAAACATTCAGGAGATTTCCTTAATAGTTTTTAGAAGTTGGGCTTATTGCTCTCTTGATGGTAGTTTCTAGCCCATTGTTCTCCTGAATTGCCAGGAACAGCAATTTTAGGTGTGAAGTTAATAACCATCTCAAGAGGGTCATCCTTTAGGACAAGGAGACCATTGGGGACTTGAATGGAAGTCTGATTCTAGACATTAAAGGACATTTTTCCCTAAGGGCAAAATTATTTAGCCAAGATTCTTTGGCAGACTGGCTCCACCAGTCTGCTTCCTTATTTTGGCACTCCTAATTCTTTGTTTAATTGAATAGATGTGAAATAAATAACTAAAAAATAAGATAAAAGGAAAAAAAAAAACCCAGATATTGATTTATTAATAATGGGGCTGTAGACAACTTTGACCTAAAAAGCCAGTAAGCATCTAATGTCAGTGAGTGGATAATTATTTGGTATGGTGTTTGGAGGTGCCTTGGATTTCTACTCTTGAGCCAGAGGCCCATGGGTCACCTGCTGGGGAATAAGCAGATAAACTCATATTTTGCTAATCCAGTGAGTGCCACATTAAAACATGGTGTATATAAGTAGCTTCCTTATCTAAGCACACCTGACTTATAATGAACTATTGAAGATTCTTGCTTTTGATGACAAAATACAAATAAGTAGCAATAGGGAGTATAAAGTGATGATAAGCAACATGCCTTCTAGTAGGTTTAATGTACAGTATATTATCAATGATACTCTGTTGTAGAGTATCATTTAGGCTGATCACTGTAGTGATATGCCAAGTTCATGGAGGACATTTCACTGTGCCACATTTTGCCATATGTAGAAGAGTAAGAGGAAACGTAGGATAACTTGAGAAATTATTATTGGGACTCAGAATTAAATATGGAGCTGGAAATTTTAAGTAAAAATCCAGTGGCTATCTCAATCACTGTTAGGAATTAGGTTTCTGGGGGCGCCTGGGTGGCTTAGTCGGTTAAGCGTCCGACTTTCGCTTGGGTCACGACCTCGCGGTTCGTGGGTTCGAGCCCCGCATCGGGCTCTGTGCTGACTGCCAGCTCAGAGCCTGGAGCCTGTTTCAATCTGTGACTCCCTCTCTCTCTGACCCTCCCCTGCTCACACTGTCTCTCTCTCTCTCTCCTAGAAATAAATAAAAAACAATAAAAAAAAAAAGGAATTAGGTTTCTGAATATTTATTTTTAATTTATGTTGCATCTACTCCAGCAGCATTTGAGGTGACATGCAATTATAAATTCCACAAAAATCTATTACATCAAGGATAAAGAGCAAGATATGAATAATGAAGGAAGGTATTGGTTTTAATAGAAAAAAACTGGGTTAAGTATAGTTTTTATAATTGGGGAAAATATTTGCTTCTATGTATCCTGGAATCAAGATCCAAATGGAAATGGATGGGTTAAGTAACTCCTCTTGTTTAAAAGTAGGGAATATACGAGTGTTTTAGGAGAAAACTTCCCCTGGCACCAAAATCTAAGAGGAATATCTCACATTGATCTTAAGGAGCATTAAGCTTCATAAACTTGTCTCAATTCCAGTTCCATCTTATTTGCTTAACTTTATTAACCAATTCCTCCATCTCTCCTACTTACCTTAAATTTGTTCTGTCATGCTGTATTTTTAGAATGTTGTGAACCATGCAGATCCTACGTCGGATAAAGGTAAAGTGTAAACCGAGTAAAATAGGTGATGTGATAGTACAGCCTTCAATTGCAGTTTTTATACCATGTGAGAAATCATTTAATGTCATTGATAACCAAATCAATAAAATAACACAAGCTAGCAGCATGTGGTCAAGGTTCTGTTGGAACATTTTAGCCAATGACCATGGCTATTTAATTTTAGTTCTGTAAGTGCATGTGCTTCCTTCCTTCCTGGTCTCTCATAATTTCAGTTCCACTATACCTGCTTGATGACTTCATGCAGACCATTAATCTCTTAGCCTCTCTTTTTACTTTGCATCTACCAATCAGTTCCTTCTTGACCTCTGTTCCTTTCCAACCTACTAGGGGCCATGTGATTCATCATCCAAGCTCTTCTTTCGCCAGGACGTGTAGCCATGCTACACTTACTCTTCTGCTGCACTTCACTCTTCAAACTCTGGAATCACGGTTGATGCTATGGTTTGTTTCCCCTCTCCTGACCCTGTCTGGTGAACCCTGTTGGAGAAAACTATGCAACTGTGTAGGCTTTTGTCATCACACTATCATGGAATTCTGGCTCATCTGAGCCTCCAGCCATCCTTATACTTATTCTCTCATTAGTAATGAACTCAAAGTTTCACCTCTGTACACTCCCCCTCCAACCTCTCATCCCTAACTCCTACTTTATTTTATTCTGCATTGAGAAAAATAGGTCCACCAAGGTTATCCCCATTTCTTCCCACTTCCTCCTGAAAATTTACCTGTGTTTCACTTATCTTCATCCTGTTTTCTCCAGTCAAAGATAATGAAGTGTCTGGCTATTTAATAGGAGGCCACTCACCCAGGCTCTTGCTTTGGTCTCCCATCTCCTCTGTGCAGTTTGTCTACCAACAGGGACCCTTCTTAAACTGGCCACCTGTGAAGCCCCGGTGCTTCCTTTCTTTGAAAGGATCTCAAGTGTCTCTCTTCCTTAAAACATGAATAGCAACAACAATTCTTGACTGAGCATAAGTCTTGCTCTGTTCCAGAGCATCCTAACTTCTTGATGCTTTGGCGCTGGCTTTTGTCTTCTTACTGTGTTTCCATTCCTCAGTCTACTGTAGGAGGATTTCAGCCTCTGCCACGCTAGTGCTTCCTGCTAAGGTTGCTGGTAATATCTACTATGTTAACTCCAAAAAATACTTGCTGTCCTTCTATGTGATTAATTACTGGTTGAAGCTATCTCGTAAAGTTATCAGGTTTTCCTGATTCTCCTTTTATGTCTCTGACTATCCCTTTTTTTGTTTTTTCTAAAGTACTCTTTTTCCTTCATGTGCCCTTCACATGGTAGTGTTTTAGATGTTCTTAGTTTTGACCTTATTCTAGACACTCTCCTTGGAAGATCTCACAATTTTTTGTGGTTTCATCAACCCCTTGTGTGTTCCTTAATTGATGGGAAGTTGAGTCATACCACTTTGACATGGTGACTTGGACTGTTAGAGTTAGAGCATGAAGAGGTAACTGCTAGCACCTTCCTAGGGATTTTGTAGTAAGATCCCTACACCTGCTGTAACAGAATCATTTAAGTATATTCCCCCAGGCTTATCTTTGATTTTTGAGTCCGTATGTTTGGGGTGGGACCTGGGAAGCTATATTGTCAAAACATTCCTGAGTTGCTGCTGCTGCTACTGCTCCTGGTTCTCCTCTACCTCATCCTCCTTCTTCTTTTTAAATTTTATTTATTTATTTTGAGAGAGAGGAAGAGAGAGAGCAGGGGGGTGGGCAGAGAGAGAGGGAGACAGAGAATCCCAAGCAGGCTTTGCCATCAAACTCACCAGCTATGAGATCATGACCTGAGTTGAAGTCAAGAATCAAACGCTCAACCAACTGAGCCACCCAGATGCCTCCTGAGTTGCTTCTGATGCACATTTTTTGAGTGATTAATGTATATCTGGTACTGGACTATGTTAGGAAAACCAACATTTTATCATGCAAGTTAAAAGTCTTATCTGTAATCTCTAGTTAAAGATAAGCTTTCTGGCTGCAGGAACACCCAAAGGGAGGATCAGAACTTTCTCCTAAGAGCAGATTTGAATGTTCTTATAACTAGTAGAGTTGATTGAGTAGTAGGTTCTGTCTCATGAAATGCTAATGGTGTGTGGCCCAGAATATTGCAAAAGATTTTCTCTCTCTCTCTCTCTTTTTTGTTCCCGAGATATCCTCTTACAGTCTCTCTCTCTCTCTCTCTCTCTCTTTTTTTTTTTTTTTTTACAAATAGTTTATTGTCAAGTTGGTTTCCATATAACACCCAGTGCTCATCCCCACAAGTGCCCTCCTCCATGCCCATCTCCCCCCAGCCCCCCACCCCCATCAGTCCTCAGTTTGCTCTCCACATTCAAGAGTCTCTCATGGTTTGCCTCTCTCCCTTTCCCCCACCATTTCTCCCCTTCTTCTCCCCCCATGGTCCTCCATTAAGTTCCTCCTAATCCTCCTATACGTGCAAACATATGATATTTGTCCTTTTCTGCCTGACTTATTTCGCTCAGCAGAACACCCTCAAGGTCCATCCGTGTTGCTACACATGGCCAGATGTCATTCTTTCTCATTGCATGTAGTATTCCATGGTATAGATAAACCACATCTTCTTGATCCATTCGTCCGTTGATGGACACTTAGGCTCTTTAGACAGTCTCTGACTTTGAGCAGTGCTGTGTCATGGCGTGTGCATGGTGGCTTAGCCTGAAAGTGTATTCGAGCTAACCAGATGGAAGAAGTTATTCCTATGATCCAGATATCAGCTGGAGGAGCTGAGGTGCTCCTCCCTACCTGGCTCTTCCGGAAGAGTGCTGAATGGTTTTGCCCTGCTTGGTGCAAAGTGCAGTTTCCTTCAAGTTCCCAAAGCCCTTATGTCCTTTCATTAGCTTCCTGGAGATTTGAGAGTTCGAGTGGAACTTATCTTATACTGGGCAGCCTTTCTGTGTCTCCAAGTTGTCTCCTTTCCCTGCTTCTCTTTCCTTTTGGCTTCTCCTTCCCTCTCTCTGCCAGGACTTACCACATTACCCTCCTTGCTTGTGGCAGAGAGCTTAATAACAGCCATTTGAAAATTTCAATGTCCTTGCAACCTTTTCCTCATTCCAAAAGGTTTATCAAAGCACTTATTTATTTCTGTCCTCTTTCTAAGAGGAATCCTGGAAATAAATTTTTTTCTGTCTCCCTTTTAAGGATGTTTTCTTCAAAGCTGTTTCTTAAACATGACAGTTCTGGTGGGGTTATAGGCAATACCGTGAGTGGTTTATTCTGGCCATGATTGTTCAGTTTCTGAAAGAAGACCATTTCTTACTTCTTCAGGAGGATTTTGTGACTGGCAAATATGAATACAAATAGTCTAATAACTAAATGACAGAGGCCGGAAGCAGTCGCATAGTTTTGCTTGACATAATTTGGAGTTTGATTTGTTGAAACATGGCCTATTATGACTCTTGTAGTGATATTACAATCAACGGATTCGAAGTCCTTGGGATCAGTATCTGTGTTAGTTTGTATGGAACCAAGAATGGCTGGGAATCAAGAATCAAAGTCAATTTGGAGCATTAGTCATGTCTTTAAGCAATCCATCTGAGCTATTATCTGAAGTAGCAGTCATGGTCATATGTGAATAGTATGTGTTAGGGTTTGAATTGTGCCTCCCCATAATTCATAAATTGCAGTTCTGACACGCAGAATTTGACCTTATTTGGAGATAGTCTTTTCTAAGAATGACGTTTTCCCTGTGAGCACGAAGACAGCCATCTATAAGCCGAGGCGGGGGGGGGGGGGGGNAATTGCAGTTCTGACACGCAGAATTTGACCTTATTTGGAGATAGTCTTTTCTAAGAATGACGTTTTCCCTGTGAGCACGAAGACAGCCATCTATAGGGGGGGGGGGGGGGGGGGGGGGCAGGGACAGATCCCTCCTGACAGGCCTCCCCCAGAACTAGCCCCTCCCAACACCTAAACCTCAGACTCGTAGCCAACAGAACGTGAGGCGATACTTTTAGGTAGTTTAAGTCCCCCGGTTTGTGGTACTTTGTTATGGTGGCCTAACAAACCAGTACTGTGTGTTTTATTTTTATTTATTTATTTAGATTTTTAAAAAATGTTTATTTATTTTTAATATTTATTTTTGCGAGAGAGAGCACGAGTGGGAGATGGGCAGAGAGAGAGGAAGACACAGAATCCAAAGCAGACTGCAGGCTTTGAGCTGTTAACACAAAGCCCAATGCAGGGCTCGAAATCATGAGCCATGAGATTATGACCTGAGCCAAAGTCGGACACTCAACCGACTGAGCCACCTAGGTGCCCCTATTTTTTTTTTTTTTTTTTTTTTTGAGTGAAGTAGAGAGAGACAGAGCATGAGCGAGCGATGCACAGAGAGAGAGGGAGACACAGAATCTGAAGCAGGCTCCAGGCTCTGAGCTGTCAGCACAGAGCCTGATTCGGGCCTCAAACCTATGAACTATGAGATCATGACCTGAGTTGAAGTCAGAAGCTTAACTGAAAGAGCCACCCAGGCTCCCCAAGTACCGTATGCTTTAAATTGCAGATCTTTGTGCAGGATGTGAGACTGACTAATGTAGCTCTTCCGTTTGAGAGGTAACAATAATAGCAAAGAGTTTGTGAAGTATTTCCACCCAAAATGAAGAATGTATAATTCTGGGGAGAAGGATGGTAACTTTTTGGTTGCTACAATAAATTTTCTGAAGATTTTCCAAGCTTGATTTGGAAGAAAGTTTTTTTAAAAAAGAATTTTAAAGGAGGTAATAACAGAAATGAATTGCTTTGATTGAAAAAGCAGGTGCGTGTCTGGGAGCTGGTTGCTCGTACCCTTTCCATGTCATCCACCCCTTTAGGTGGCCCGGAACCCTGGGCCTTTTAAGAGACAGTGGAAATACTCTTGGCTACTAATTTGATTTGACCCAGAAGGAGCCATTCCTGAGGGGTTAATTAGACTCTTTCCATGGATTAGGATTTGCTACCAATAAAGCAAATTATATTGGTCTCTAGGCAAAATATCATTTCTGGAAGAGTCATTAATTATATATGCTGTGATGGGGAGGGGGAGGGGTTACCAGATCCTAGATGGGGAAGATTTTAGGGTCTATGAAACATGGGGTGAATCCTGTGGGGAGAAACAACTTACCTAACCAATCATTGTTAGGTAGCCTGTCTCTCCTTAATTCCTTTTTCTTGAAGTAACGCCAAGAGCAACTATATCCCCAAATCTGCATTCATTATTGGCCCTATTGGTTAAGCCTTGAGCTTTTCAGGGAGCTCTGTAGTATTGCATTAAAAACTGCTTAGAAAGGGATTTACACGTAATGAATTTCTCTGCAGTTTTCTCTGAGCTCTTTATCCTCCGCCTATCTAGTCTGGAACTTCTTCCTTCAATTATCACTGCTTTCAGATTTCCAACTTCCTCCTCTCTCTGATGCACCACTCCCTGTAGTTATTCAGAATGTTCAGGACTTACCCAGTTTACTAGTCCCGGAAACACACTCTGATGGCCTTGCAGTCTATCTTGGCTATGTACATTTTTAAAGCCAGGCCCTCATTTCCTCTTCCTACCTACAAGCAAGGTATTTGAGGGCCATTGGATGTCAGGGCTTGGGTGAGTGTCCGTCATAAGAAGTGTGCTGTTTCTGATCTTCCTAGCTGTCATCAGCTCACCGCCCTCAGCTTTCCATTAAAACCATCTTGGCACCCTTTGCCTGGAGCTGTAAGTCTTGGGCTAATCTTCAGGAGATCTGCCACATTTGCGTTGAACTCAGAGCAAGTTCTTAACTGCGTCTAAGAGAAGCGTATATCTTACTTTGCTATTTAAAGAACCTCTTTTATTCATTTAAATGGATTCAATTTACTCTCCTTAAGAGTGTTCGTCTTGGCTTAGCATTTATTAGTCCACTTAATGCTGAGGATGTTTTACCTTTACAAATACAAAACCCTTTCTGGTTTAACTTAAAAAATCTTCTTTTGCCATTTACTATTGTTATTCTTTTATTTTCTATGATATTAATTATTATAGCTGTATTTGATTTGTTGCAGAAAGAAGACTTAACGTGAGGACTACCCTCTGAAAATGTTAAGTGTGTGATATATGACTGTTGACCATGGTTACCATATTTTACTGCAGCTCTTTAGCTCTTTGCTCATCTTGTTTGATTGAAGCTCTACCTGTTGACAAGTGCGTTCCATTTTTCCCTCCCCCAGCGCGTTCCATTTTTCCCTCCCCTAGCTCCCGGAAACACTGCTTCTCTTTGAGTTTGTGAATTTGACTGTTTTAAGTACACCTTGCAAGTAAGATCATGCAGGGTTTGTCTTTCTGTGATTGCCTTATTCCCTCAGCATCATGTCCTCCACGTGCATCCATATCGTCATACATTGCAGAGTTTTCCTCTTCTTCTTCTTCCGTTTTTTAAAAGACTGAATAGTATTCCATTGTGTCTATATGTACCTGTATTTATGTATCTCTCTCTCTCTCTCTCTCACACACACACACACACACACACACACCCCAATTTCTTTATCCATTCGTTTGTCTGTGGATGGACATTTATGTTGTTTCTGCATCTTGGCTCTCTTGCTATCGTGAATTATGCTGCAATGAATATAGAAGTGCCAATCTCTCCTTGAGATCCCGATTTCCATTCTTTTGGACAAATACCCAGAAGGGGGATTGGTGGATCATATGCTAGTTCTATTTTTAAAATTTTTGAGGAAACTTCATACTGTTTTCCACAGCGACTGCACCAATTTACATCCCCACCAACAGTGTGCAAGTATCCCGATTTCTCTATATCCTTGCCAACACTTTTTTTTTTGTCTTATTATAATACCCACCATATTGACAGTGGTGAGGTGTATCTCATTGAGGTGTGATTTGCATTTCTGTGATGATGAGCGACATTGAGCATTTTCCCATGGATATCTTGGCTTATGGTTTTATATATTTTTAATATTTGAATTTCTCTTTCTAATTCTTTTAATATTCTACATGGTAATTATTCTTTTTCACTTGTCTTATTTTTTACACCCTCTTTTTTTTTGGTGCTCTAGCTTTACCTTCATTTATCTTTCTTTAATTTTCTATCTTTGATATTTTTTTCTTTGGCTCTTTTTTCCTTCTTATTTATTACCCATTTATTAAATGGTTTAGCAATGTATTATTTTCTTTTTGTGAGGTTTTGGTTTTATCTATTTCATAGGTTTTAATGTTGCTAATTCTTTGCATTGTAATCTCTAAAACCCTTCCATGTTATTTATCTATTTCTTATTTTCTTGTTACAGTCTGTTCCTTTAATTCGTTTTGTTATTATTTTTTAAGATTATAAACACTAAGCGTTTTGCTGGGGATGCAAATTGCAAAGAAATTCTTCTCAGTAATCACAGAGTTTGGATGTTTTTCACCTGACTGTCCCTAACAGTTGTTCCTTTGAGTTTGTAGAATATCTCATCATTTCCCTTCACTGTTGATTCTTCAGGAAAAATAATATCATCAGTGATCATATGACACAGTTCTTACCCAAGGCTGATATGATCCTCTTTATGGAGGAGGCACATTTTATTTTAGAATTGGAAGATTTTCTCTCCATGTATCCCATATTGGTCAATTGTTTATTAGGAGCTGGATATTCTCACAACTGTTCTCTCTGACATAAGCAAGTGCCACAATACACAAAGAAGTCAACAGGGAAGGCCATCTCTGTGGCCTGGCTTTATTGAGGAAACTTCCAAAAGACTGTTCTGGAAGGAGGCTTGAGAGTGGGATCACCACAGTCATGCTTCTGAAATCTGCTCTTCCTCCGTCTGCTTTATGTTTTGTGGGGGGAACCTACCACCCTTCTCGGTAGTTTATGGGAGAATCCAAGTGAATCTGTCTCCTTTATCTCACACTTTGGGAAGCACATTGGCTGTGATTATCACCAACAGGCTTTCCTTTCCTTTCTTTTCTTTTCTTTTCTTTTCTTTTCTTTTCTTTTCTTTTCTTTTCTTTTCTTCTTTTGACATCAAATAGAAGTATTGATAAATAAAAGTATGAATGAATGAAAATACACTTTAAAATTAGAAAGATGAAATAACTTAAAAATTGTGCTATAATGAAGAGCAGTTGAGGGAATTGCTCAGTCTAATTGTAACTTAAAGGAAATCTGTTTGCTATTGGCAGATATCTCTAGGGCTGTCATGGAAGAGGGGGTTGCTAACTAGGGCAGAACCAGATGCAATGGGTGGAATTTATAGGGAGCCAGCTTTGACTGTGTTTATAGAAGAAAAACAATTCAAATAAGAAAACTGTTTAGCCTCACAACATGCTGCTTCAAAGTGGACCCTGATAGGCTGATTTCAGAGGGAGGTTAGAAGGTTCTGTCTGTGATTCTTTGGCCTTATGTTCATTTTGACCTCTGACCTAATATTGGATTTTAATGATCTGATTAGCTTACTTCAAAGTAGGGTATTTGAATTTGCAATAAGGTTTCCTCATCTAAATTTATTTCATTTTTCTGATAGTGAAAAGGAAATTCTTTCTGTTTCGCATTATCTTTGGTTATATGTCATCCATGTGGTGGTGGTTGTCCTTGTATCCAGTAGGATTCATTGAATGTCATAGGGCCACACTGAAAAAAAGATATGGCATTGGATTGGAATCATTTTAGAGCTACTGCTTAAATGTCCAGAGGTTTATTTTATTTCAATTTACTTTAATAAGTAATGTATAATAAAATGCGTGGTTCTATGTTTACTGTGAGTTTTGACAACTATATACACCTGTGTAGCCACTTCATTCACTTTTCTGATTGATTTCACCCTTATCCTCACCCCCATCATTCAACAACTTTCTGGCTTTGGTAGCTATAGATTAGTTTTGCTCTTCTTGGGCCCCAGATAAATGGACTCATGCAACATGTACTCATTTGTGTCTGACTTTCTTTACTCACCATAGTGTTTTGGATGTTCATCATTCACAGTATTACAGGTATCAGTAGCTTGTTCCTTTTTGTTGTATTTCATTATATGAATACCTGATTTATCCATTGGCCCTTCTGACAATTTTGCTAGTTGAAACTTAGAGGAGCAACGGTGAACATTTCCAAAGACTTTGAATTCTGTAGGTACACTTCCTCCTGACCTCATTACTTAGCATTGTCACATTTTTACTTTGTTTTGCCTAATTTTGTTGAAAGAAACAATAAGATACTTGCTTGTATAGTATAAAATGCTAACACGGTGTCTAGCTCATAGAAGGTCTTCAGTTAATGTTGAGCCGTCATGGTAGCAACGAACGGCTTCTCTAGTTTTACCTCTACATACTTTTTAGTTCTAAACTTAAGTAGTATAGTAAACATTTTGGTTTCAGAAAAAACATTTGAGTTTCAGAAAAAAATGGAATAAAAAGTTGTGAATTGCAAAAGCATCAAAATGCCTCTTCATCAAATGAAAATGACAAATCATCAAATCAAAATGATTAAGCTTTAAGTGTACAAAGTTATCTTTTCTTTGAAATGACATAAAGAATCATATTTATTAACACTTTATAATAGCTGAACATATGAAACAACCTATTATGTAATAAGAGAAGTGTTTTTTAAAAGTTTGTGTTTTTTTTTAAGTAATCTCTACAGCCAGTATGCGGTTTGAACTCACAATCCTGAGATCAAGAGTCACATGCTTGGGGCGCCTGGATGACTCAGTTGGTTGAGTGTCTGACTTCACTCAGGCCATGATCTCACGGCTCATGAGTTTGAACCCAGCGTTGGGCTCTGTGCTGACAGCTCGGAGCCTGGAGCCTGCTTTGGATTCTGTGTCTCCCGCTCTCTGCCCCTCCCCCTTTCACACTCTGTCTCTCTGTCTCTCTCTCTCTCTCTCAAAAATAGATAAACATTAAAAAAAAAAGAGTCGCATGCTCTACCAACTGAGCCAGACTGTAGCTCCATATGATAAGAGGGTTTTTAAAAATTATTTTTATCAGAATTATGAGGCATGGTTGACATACAGTAGCTATAAATATTTAAAATTTATAAAATGTGATAAATTTTGATGTACATTTTATTATAAAACTATCACCACGACCAAAATAATGAACGGGTCTGTCAATCCTTGTGCCCCTTGAAGTTTTTTCCTCCTGCCCTATCTTCACCCCACTGGTTAGCTTTACTATAGATTAGTTTGCATTTTGTATAGTTTTAGTAAGGGGATGTTGAAATAAGTTATAGTACACTTGTTTTTTGTTAAATTTAAAATAATGGAGGAGGGCACTCGTGGGGATGAGCACTGGGTGTTATGTGGAAACTAATTTGACAATAAACTATTTGTAAAAAAAAATAATACACCAGTAAAATTAATCTATTACAAAAAAATAAATAAAATAATGTTCTGAAGAATATTTAACTACAGGGAAGTAATCCTGAAAGAATGTTAGGTAAAAAATGATAGAAAATTCTGAATCTAGAATAATCTTAGATTTACACATAGAGTCTCTTTAACATGAATAGAAAAAAGATGAAGGAAACATACTGAAATGATAGAGTTATTTCTAGGTATGTGGGATTATGGGTGATTTTATTTATATACACTATTTTCTATTTTCTAAATTTAGTATAATCAGAATACATTATTTCATAATCAGAAAAAAAAAAAGAAATCTGTGACCTAGGTGATCTGCATCTACAATGAACTCTTTATATAATGCATTGCTACTTACTTGGCTGAGGAAATGTTCACTTGGGGATTTTAACTGTAAATAGTTAAGAAAGGTAATCTCTATGCTAAACGAAAAACTCTGATAAAAAAGCATCGCTTTTTCCTGGAAGTGTTTGAGTGACTTGGATATTAATATAATTTCTCTGAGTAATCATGTTAATAACTATGGTATGTAAAATAATTCCTCCAGTATCTGACTGCTTATCCTCCTGGAACTGAACTGAAAGCATTAAATGAACTCTCTTGGTAATGAAGGTCACAAATCAAAAGAAAGAATACATGAAAAAAGGATTAAAACAAAAAGAGCTAAAGCCATAACTCTACATCCCTGTTATAATGAATCCTATAATTTGACAAATGTCAGTGGGTAAAAAATGGCACTTAATGAATTCAGGATGAGCTGGTGTTCCCTATTGTCAGTTGGGAATAAAAATATTTTTTCCAGAAATAGTGAAAGAATCAGCAAAAAAGCACATACAAATTAAAATAATTTGTTAGATGAAATTATTTTTTTAAATAAATAATCTTGATAGGAAGGAGTACATTTTCTTCTTGAGTTTTGTGTAGTTATAGCATGTATAACATAAACAAGAATTTACAAAGTTTATGTATTTTTTACTTCTTAACAAAATAGTAATTTCCTATCATGTGTGAGTAGGAGTCTGCTCAGTTGCGATGAAAAATACAAAATGAGCAAGTAGTGCCCCTGTTCACAAGCCACATAAAGTTTAGTACATTTTTGGGGGCATGGCACTTAGGCCTTAAATCAATTATTTTGAGCCTGAAGAAGTGAATATTTTCAAGTCTTACCATGGCTATGCTAAAAGAAAACGAAAGTGACAGCATAGATCAATAGAGTTATCTGTTTCCATTAAAGTTACTGTTTAGGTCGTTTAAAAAATTGTATTTTATAAAAAATATGCGACAATAATCATATTTTTTCTCATTTATTTTTAGGAGTATTGTTATTTCCTACTTTTGGATAGATCATTCTCCTGGAAATCACTTTTTCCAAAGAAGTAAAAATTTCTTATTTTGTATCCAAATTCAGGATTAGTGGAGGTAAAATGAGATCGATTAGAAAGAATCTGAGATCAACGCAGTACTTCCTAAGGCAGTTATTTTAGTCCTCCACCAAAGTGTAAACTGACAATATTACACACAGTAAAATATTCACAAGGACATGGATGATTCCTCACACGATCAGAAGGCTACATATTGCACTTCCATTTATCTGTGGCAAAGAAGTATATGAATTGTGGCTTCAGGCAATTCTGATACACATGACCACATCTTATCACTGGATTGTTCTAAAAGTTTATAAATGTGGTAAATACGTATGTCAGGATCAATGGCATATCATAAAAGTATAATTAATACAATTAAACATTTTATCCTTCCTTTGTGCTTACAGTCTGGTTTTCTTCCCAGACAAATCCTCCCACTTATTAAAGTGAATTCATTTTCAGTGATGCATTAGAAAATCAAGAAACAGTAATATGATATTTCAGTAATGTCTTTAAAAAAGATATTTCAAAGTTAAGGTGCTGATGCTTTCTGAGAGCTTAATTATATTTAAATATAAATGAAATTCTGATGACTTACATCTTTCACCTCTCCCAAAGCTTTCTCTAATATAAATGCTATTTCATAGAAAACTCCTTAAGTAGAACTTGACATCTTTTAAAGTCATTCACTATCACAACATAATGTAGTCTGCAAATGATTTTCACTTCATTGGAAATGCCTCTATGGATGAACATAGATCCTATTGATAGTAGTGACTGAACGCCTTGTAGAATGAAGCGAATATCCCTATAAAATAAGATAATGAGCTTTCAAAATTTACAGAGCTCCCGAAAAAAGTGTTTTTTGCAGATCCAAACAAAACTGTTAGTAAAAATAGTGATACATGAATGTTCGTTAACCACTTTATATTTAGACAAGTGACCCAATATATATTAACAGGGTAGTTTCAAGAAAAACCTTAAATACTTGTAAGTGGTTTACTGCAGTGATTAGAATTGAATCTCTAAATTGTTTAAGTTGGAGAGATATCTAAAAATAGTATGATTTAAGTACTTGAGATAATTTTTCACTTTTAAAATGAATGCAGTTTACTGAAAAAATAAGGACTGTTCTTTGTAATTGAAAATAACTTATTTTCCCTTTCTAGACACACTCTAAACAAACCATTTAATTCAGTTTACTCTTGATTGTTTGGAAGATAGTTACCCAGTTTGTAGATTATTCAGACCCTGTTTCTCTTATTTCTCTGGCTGTTGTTTACCTTCTGTTCATATGAGTGCTTACCAGCATCTTGATGGGGTTGGGTGATAGATGGAAGCAAACGAAGAAACGGGAGTTAGATGATTCAGTGTCTTCCTTATTAATGTTAGGAAAATGTTTTGCCTGAAAGCTGTTAGTTAAAATTAGGTTTTCAATGAACTATTGATCTTAATTTATGGATATGTATCTTTCACTAATTTAGGGAATCCTAAACTTAATTGAAAACAAAGGTGGCATGATATAACGAAGAGCTTGGAAATCAGACTCAGTGGAGTTCAGTCCCAGCTCTGCCATTACTACCCATATGACTTTGGCATGATAGTTTCATTTATTACCCTCTGTTTCTTAATCAGCTCATGGAGGATAAAATATCTGGCATATCGAGCATTATGACAATTAATAATGATTTATGGTAAAATCTGTCATATAGCATATTCACACCTTTTACCTGGGTATGTCTCTTGGTTTACTAGAAAATATTCAATACCAGAGACCCATTATTTGATTATTCTAATATTTCTTTTTTTAAAAATTTTTTTATAGTTTATTTATTTTTGAGACAGAGCATGAGTGGGGGAGGGGCAGAGAGAGAGGAAGACACAGAATCTGAAGCAGACTCCAGGCTCTGAGCTGTCAGCACAGAGCCCGATGTGGGGCTCGAACCCATGAACCGTGAGATCATGGTCTGAGCCGAAGTCAGACACTCACCCACTGAGCCACCTAGGCGTCCCTGATTATTCTAATATTTCTAAGTATACTACAAAGAGTATTTATCAGAAATATCAGTGGCCAGGGGCACCTGGGTGGTTCAGTCGGTTGGGCGTCCGACTTCGGCTCAGGTCATAATCTCACAGTTTGTGGGTTCGAGCCCCACGGCGGGTTCTGTGCTGACAGCCAGCTCAGTGCCTGGAGCCTGTTTCAGATTCTGTGTCTCTCTCTCTCTCTCTGACCCTACCCTGCTCGCTCTCTCTCTCTCTCTCTCTCTCTCTCAGAAATAAATAAAACATTAAAAAAATATATCAGTGGCCAAAGATTTATTGTATCAATGTAATGATGCATTATTCACATAATTCCACGAAGCTGACTATTCTAAATCGTAGAAAAGCACTCATTACTTTTATTGAAAGCATAAAAGATTTCCACCAGGATTAGGAGACAAACACAGGAAAGTAAGTTGAAAGTGAGAACCCTAGAGACCTGTTTTTCTTCAGATTGTATTCACTAACAAATAGTCATGTATAAAAAGATCTCAATTCATGTCTTTTATGGACTAGATGTGATCTTGAAATTGCTTATAAATAAAATGCTTTTTAAAAAGTAGAAATACAAATAGATTAGAGAACCTTGATGTTCAAAGAAGTCAGACAGAAACTTCAGATAGATGCTCCCTAATAGATTTTTAGATTTCTTCAAAATATGTTATAAATCATGCCTTATTCTTCTTGTTCTTGCCTAGTCTGCTTTCCCAAGGCTCTCCTGCAAGCCTGGGATAAAAGCAGTTTTATAAACTAATTGATACTCAGGTTTAGTCACTGTATGCAGACATCTCTTGGAAAAATGGTTTTTCAAGTAAGTTATAGCTTATTTAAAGTTGTTTTTTAAAATTCAGGGAACATAACACTTGGTGCCTTTAAAAAGGAAATAATTGCATTTGCTAGTGTTGAATTATTAAATGGAGTTGTAGCATGAATCAGGTGGTAGGTGGCACTGACTGGGAGAATCAAGCTGCAAAAGAAGGTGGTTATATTACTTGTTATTGGCAAGACCAGGAAAGCCCATTGTATCTTCCAGATGCAGAATTGAGATGGCAAGAGATGCAGAAAAGCAAACAAAGTGACTAAGTGTGGTTGAGGGACATTTTAAAAACCAAACTTTCATTTTCTCTGATTTCTGTACTTACTCCCACATATTTTTTTTTTTTTTTACAAATAGTTTATTGTCAAATTAGTTTCCACATAACACTCAGTGCTCATCCCCACAAGTGTCCTCCTCCATGCCCATCCCCCCCCCCCCCCCCCACCCATCAGTCCTCAGTTTTTTGTCAGCATTCAAGAGTCTCTCATGGTTTGCCTCTCTCCCTTTCCCCCACCATTACCACCCTTCTTCTCCCCCATGATCCTCCGTAAAGTTCCTCCTAATCCTCCTATACGTGCAAACATATGTACTCCCACATATTTTAATTGAAAATAGGGCAAATGTGTTTTGTCATTTTTGATAGTGATCAGTAAAAAACATAATGAAGGATTAACTTAATTACTAATCATTGTAGGGAATGTCATTCATAAGAAGTCTACTTTCAGTACTAAGTTCAGGCTGTGTGTTTTCCCCATTTTACTCTGTGTTTTTTAGTTTATTCAAAAGCACTCATTGAGAGTTAGTTTATTTATCTCTGACAGATGTTGTCAGGTTTCAGCTGTCTGGTAAGTCCTGATGAGATTGAAAACACACCATCATCCTAAGTGCATATTGGACAGACTATTTAATGAGAGAATTACAGCACAGTCAGTGGATTAAAGGCAAGAGAGTCTATGTGACGCATAGTCAGGTGGAAACCCCTCTGGGTAGGATCTGGAGAGAGAGAGAGCCAAAAGAGGTGAAATTGTGCTGGTATTATTAGCTACCCTTGACCTTTGACCTGCATACTGGAACTATTTCATTTTTAAAAAAAAATTTTAATGTTTATTTATTTTTGAAAGACACAGAGAGACACAGTGAGAGTGGGGGAGGGACAGAGAGAGAAGGAGACACAGAATCTCAAGTAGGCTCCAGGCTCCATGGTGTCAGCACAGAGCCCTGTGCGAGGGCTCGAACTCACATGCCGTTGAGATCATGACCTGGGCCCAAGTGGGTCGCTTAACAGACTGAGCGACCCAGGTGTCCCTGGAGCTGTTTCTTTGGTGAACATTTCACTTAATTAAGAAAATGCATTTCAAGATTGGTAGTCTTTATGTAAACTTCAAAGAAGTGAAAACAGCAATCTGAAGAAAATGAATTGCAGGGAAATCTACTTCAGGCAGCTTAAATAAATGATAAGAAAAGGATCTGTATGCATAGAAAACCTGAGAGACTCCACCAGAAGCCTACTAGAACTGATCCAAGAATTCAGCCAAGTTGCAGGGTACAAAATCAACGTACAGAAATTGGTTGCATTTTTATACACCAATAATGAAGCAACAGAAAGAGAAATCAAGAAATTGATCCCATTCACAATTGCACAAAAACCCATAAAATACCTCGGAATAAACCTAACCAAGGATACAAGAGATCTGTATGATGAAAACTATAGAAAACTTATGAAGGAAATTGAAGAAGATACAAAGAAATGGAAAAACATTCCATGCTCATGGATAGGAAGAATAAATATAGTTAAAATGTCATTACTACCCAAAGCAATCTACACATTCAATGCAATTCCAATCAAAATTGCACCAGCATACTTCTCAAAACTAGAACAAACTATCCAAAAATTTGTATGGAACCACAAAAGACCCCGAATAGCCAAAGTAATACTAAAGAATAAAACCAAAACGGGAGGGATCACCATCCCAGACTTTAGCCTCTACTACAAAGCTGTCATCATCAAGACAGTATGGTATTGGCAGAAAAACAGACACATAGACCAATGGAACAGACTTGAGAACTCAGAAGTGGACCTAAAAGTATACAGCCAACTCATCTTTGACAAAGCAGGAAAGAGTATCCAATGGAAAAAAGACAGCCTATTTAACAGATGGTGTTGGGAGAACTGGACAGCAACATGCAGAAGAATGAAACTAGATCATTTTCTCACACCACGCACAAAAATAAACTCAAAATGGATGAAGGACCTGAATGTGAGACAGGAAGCTATCAACACCCTAGAGGAGAAAGCAGGAAACAACCTCCTTGACCTCCACCGCAGCAACTTCTTACTTGACACATCCCCAAAAGCAAGGGAATCAAGAGCAAAAATAAATTATTGGGACCTCATCAAGATTAAAGCTTCTGCACAGCTAAGGAAACAACCCACAAAACTAATAGGCAACCAACGGAATGGGAGAAGATAGTTGCAAATGACATATCAGATAAAGGGTTAATATCCAGAATCTATAAGGAACTCACCAAACTCCACGCCCGAAAAACCAACAACCCAGTGAAGAAATGGGCAGAAGACATGAACAGACACTTCTCCAAAGAGCACATCCAGATGGCCAACAGACACATGAAACGATGCTCAGCATCCCTCCTCATCAGGGAAATACAAATCAAAACCACACTGAGATACCACCTCACGCCAGTCAGAGTGGCTAAAATGAGCAAATCAGAGAACTTGAGATGCTGGCGAGGATGTGGAGAAACGGGCACCCTCCTACACTGTTGGTGGGAATGTAAACTGGTACAGCCCCTCTGGAAAACAGTGTGGAGGTTCCTCAAAAAATTAACAACAGAACCCCCCTATGACCCAGCAATAGCACTGCTAGGAAATTTACCCAAGGGATACAGGAGTGCTGATGCATAGGGGCACAAGTACCCCAATGTTCAAAGCAGCACTCTCCACAATAGCCAAAACATGGAAAGAGCCTAAGTGTCCATCAACGGACGAATGGATCAAGAAGATGTGGTTTATCTATACCATGGAATACTACATGGCAATGAGAAACAATGACATCTGGCCATGAGTAGCAACATGGATGGACCTTGAGGGTGTTATGCTGAGCGAAATAAGTCAGGCAGAGAAGGACAAATAACATATGTTTGCACGTATAGGAGGATTAGGAGGACCTTGACGGAGGAACAAGGGGGAGAAGAAGGGGGGTAATGGTGGGGGAAAGGGAGAGAGGCAAACCATGAGAGACTCTTGAATGCTGAGAACAAACTGAGGACTGATGGTTGTGGAGGGGAGGGGGGATGGGCATGGAGGAGGGCACTTGTGGGGATGAGCACCGGGTGTTATGTGGAAACCAACTTGACAGTAAGCTATCTGTAAAAAAAATAAATAAATAAAGTAAAATTAAAAAAAAAAAGAAAAAGAAAAGGACCTATATGTAAGTGGAAGGGTCCACACCCACTAGTTTGCTTCTTAATGCAGCACTTTTAAGGGTGGCCAGAAGATGCCGAGAACTACATCTGTTATGTTATACATCTGCATAACTACACTGAGCTGCACATGTGAAATGGCCGACTGGGTAGGGATTAGAAAAGAGTAATACACTAGACATAGGGCATCTCTGTGGTGGCATATGAAGATAAAACCAGGGAACAGAAAGTTGATAGAAGGTGAAAATGCACTGGGGCTTCTGGGTAACTCAGTCAGTTAAGGGTCTGACTTTTCCAGCCCTGCATTAGGCTTTCTGCTGTCAGCACAGGCCTCCCCTTCCTCCCCCAACCCTTCAGATCCTCTGATCTCTCTGCCCCTCCCCTGCTCACTCTCTCTCTCAAGAATAAATAAATATTTTTTTTTTGAAAAAAGTTGAAAGTCACCAAAAATGACAAGGAAACATTCTTTAGGCCTATATAAGATAAAAGGAAGGCTGAGAAAACATACCTTCTCTATTAGATGCAAAGAAAAAGAGAATTGGTACTAAAAAATAAATAAATAAAAATTTTAAAAAAGCAAGCAGAATGCAGTTGTTTTTTCAGGAAACGTAGCCTTCATGATAAAATGTAATGTACAGTTTGGAAAGTGGAACAGGAAATAATGTAGTTGAAGGGCAGAAAAACAAACTAGACTTGGCAGGGAATTGATCAAAATCACTTAAATAAACAGTTCCTGATGACTTTCAAATTAGAATGCCAATTATTGATGATTCCAGCTCTGAGGTGCTAAAAATAACATCTTATTTTTTTTTTTGTTACAGTAGAAAACTGTTCTTAGTGATTTCTAGATCATGGTGAACTGTTAGTGCCTGCTTCATTATGCTTTATGTCAAAGGATTCAAAATGAAGTTTATTTTTCTATTATGAAAGTAGTTTCTGAACTTTTTTTAAAAAGGTGCCTTCATTTTTATAGCTTTTTTCTTCAAAACCACAAAAGTGTGACTCCTATTTTCCTGTATCAGGATTCTAGGAGGAAAAGCTCACCTCATTTTAAAGTAAGTTGACTTTGTGGTAAGAATGAGACGTCTGTGTAGGTGAGAAAAGCCAATCTCTGTCCCAAAGCTGTCAGGGCACCAGGGAGAAGAGAAATAAAAGATGACCCCGTGTCAGCACCCTAATCTTATTTTTGAAAAGCAAATCTTTTATTTGGGTCAATTAAAGAAAGTGTATTATATTAAAAAAATTACTCCTTCCCTGTAAAGACAGCTTATTATGTCGGGGATAGAATACAATGTACAACCTTTATATTTTACGATTATAGGGATCTGAAGAATCTCATAAACCTCTATGAAGATTTGCAGAGATTATTCGCCAGCAACTGAATAATGCCTATACATGTAGTTTAATGTGTATTTTCTCATAAGGTGTGTGAGAATGACTGAAACAATCCCATGGAGATTAAGAGATGTTATCAGAAGATAACTAATTATTTGAAGACAACTAATTGTCTGAAGACAACTAGTTTCACTAGCAGTGAAAATGTTAGTGGTGGGATTTCAATGGAATATTTTGAGTATTTATGTTTTCACAGGACCAATTTTAGAGAGAGAGAGAGAGAGGCAGAGGGAGAGAAAGAAAATCCCAAGCAGGTTCCACGCTCAGCTCAGAGACTGACACGGGGCTTGATCCCATGACTCTGGGATCGTGACCTGAGCCGAAATCAAGAGTCAGATGCTCAACCACCTGAGCCATGCAGGCACCTCACATATTTTGAATTTTAAAATATTAGCTAATAAAAAGTAGATTTCTGATGAAGGTCTAGACTTTATCTAGATGCTATAGAGGAAGAGCCACATCAATTAAAAAAAATAGTTCCTATGTCAAAAGTAGCACCTTGAATAGTAATAGCACTGGAAATGAGATTGGGCTCCTGTCTGGGCAGTTGTCCCTGTGACTTTGGGCAAGACCCTTCACCTTTCTTTCCTCACGTTGCCCTAGGCTAGATGCCGAAGAAGGATCTGCTTGGGCACTCTGTGTTTTTTTTCAAAATTTATGATAACCTATGTAATAATTTTAAGTGTACCAAACTCTGTGTGTGTGTATGTGTGTGTGTGTTCTTAAGGGAAACTTGAGTGGAGTAATGTGGATAGCAAATCTATCACCGTTTCCTTTTGGCATGATGGTTAATGGCTTGAACATATTTCTAAGTAGATGTCTCAGTGTCACTGAAGATTTCCATCAATAGGAAAAAATCCAGTAAATATTATTTAAAAAAAAAAACACCACTGTATTAGTTTCCTAGGGCTGCTGTACATACCACAAATTGTCCTAAAAACACCAGATATATAGTCTTACAGTTCTGGAGATCAGAAGTCTGAAATCATGGTGTCCATAGAGCCATGCTTCCTCTGAAATCTATGGGAGAGAATCGAATCTTTCTTTGCCATTTCCCCACGAGCTGGCCTGAAGTTTTTGTACCTATTGGGAGGTGGGTTGTATTTCCTCTGATAATAGTTAGAAGATGGAGGGGTGCCTGGGTGGCTTAGTCGGTTAAGCGACCGACTTTCGCTTAGGTCATGATCTCACGGTTCGTGGGTTCGAGCCCCGCGTCGGGCTCTGTGCTGACTGCCAGCTCAGAGCCTGGAGCCTCTTTCAATCTGTGACTCCCTCTCTCTCTGACCCTCCCCTGCTCATGCTGTCTCTCTCTCTCCTAGAAATAAATTAAAAAAACATTAAAAAAAATAAAAAAAAAATAGTTAGAAGATGGACCTATTTCTGGGTCAGTTTCTGGAACATAGAAACATTAACCCAATGTTCTGTATGTAGTTCCATCAAAAGCAAACAAAATGTGTAACTTGAGAATTTTATAATATTTACATAAAAGTGATTTCCACCATTAAAACTGCCGGTGTGAAAAATTCTATTTTAAATTTTAGTAAGTTACATAGGCTAAACTTACAAAAAGTAATGATAGGCTAAGCTTTGCACATGTAAACTTTAAAAATGCTAACCTTTATTAATGATGAAATATCATTTGAGGAATTCTCAACCCCAATATATATATCAAATACACTTGACAAATGTCTGTTTCTAAGTTGCTCTTTGTCAGTATTAGTTACTATACAATATTGCCATGGTAAAGGCTGCAGTAATATAAGGCTGGATAGTTAGTGGTGAGGGACATAGGTCCTGGGTTTACATTTCTGTCCATCACCTGCTGACTGACTGGCCTTGGCCAGGTGGTTAGCTATTCTGAACCCATATTTTCTCATTTATAAAGTGGGGTAGCTAATACCTCTTCAAAGGTTTGTTTGGATGTAATGACTTAAAACACCCCACACATCATCTGGCACTTAGCAGTTTTTCATTGAATGGAAAGGATTAGTAATAATGTAATATGAAACAATGTCAGATAATTTGAGATTTAGCATAAGCATCAGTTTTAGAGGGGCGGAATTCTCCCTTTTATTTGAATTCATTGAATTGTTTCCATAATGCATTAAAAGGTTGTGGGGGACAGGCATGTGGGTGGCTCAATCAGTTAAGCACCCTACTCTTGATTTTGGCTCAGATCATGATCCCAGGGTTGTGGGATCGAACCCCATGTCAGGCTCTGTGCTGAGTGTGGAGCCTGATTAAGATTTTCTCTGCCCCTCTGCCCTGTGCGCTCGCTCTCTGTCTCTCTCTGTCTCTCTGTCTCTCTCTCTTTCTCTCTCTCAAATAAATAAGTAAGTAAGTAAATAAATAAATAAAAATAAAAGGTTGTGGGGGATAGGAAATAAGATGATTTGTCTTTATTGGCTGGTGTGCCATGTTTGGGAAATAAACCCTTTATTTTCATTTCAATTATGACAGGTAAGTGTCAGTGAAAGTAAAGTCTTTTAAATCCTCTGAATTGTCCCTCACACACTGTCAGAACTTGGTAAAGTGTTGCTAAAATATTTTAATTTTCATTTATTAGTGATTGTAATTTTA
Source organism: Hyaena hyaena (assembly GCF_003009895.1). NCBI lineage: Eukaryota > Metazoa > Chordata > Mammalia > Carnivora > Hyaenidae > Hyaena > Hyaena hyaena. The sequence continues at coordinate 1,877,597 of NW_024080897.1, forward strand.
CTCTTCAGCTTAGTGTAACATCAGCAAAATGTCAAGGATCCTTCTAATATTCTTACTTTTACTATTAAATAATTTTATGAGTAAAAGAGAGGACTTCATACAAATCAGTGAAAAAAAATGAGGGTTTTAACAGATAAAGATAATGAATAGGTGACTCACAAAGGGAAAATAAAACGAGGAAATAACCATGTCAGGAAAAAGGTTCTCTGTAATAAGGAAGTAAAATTAATGCAGCAAATTGTCTATTTCTTTCTTGTTGTGGTAGGAAAACTTTTTGCTACAGAGCATGGGGTCTAGTGACATTAATACTCAAGATTAATGGTGACAGTAAAATGTAGAGGCAGTTTTAGAATATGTATCAAGAGCCTTATAAATATTTATATCTATAGACCCTCAAGACTACCTTTGGAAATTAAATCTAAGGAAGTAATACAAAGATGGAGAAAAGTATGAGCGGGAACTGCCCATCACAATATTTTTTAAAATTATGCCTAGAAGCAGTATTAATGTCCATCACCATGTAAATGGTTAAATTTTCAGTTAAACACTGTGTAATCTACACACATGTATTACTTACATATGTGTACCAGTGGAAGTGCTGATTGAGAAAGACAGAATGTGGCATAATTAAAGTTATATAAAAATATGCATGGAAAAAAATCTTGAAGGAACAGTAGTGATTATTACCTAATAGAGGTGATGTCATGAACCTTTTCCCCTCTGTACAATCTCCAGATTTTCTTTGTTATTGTTAAATGTTATGCAAAATATTTTATGAAAGAAAAAAAGAGATTATCTCCTCATTGAGATTTACTATTGGGCAAGTATATTCTTGTCTTGTGGACAAGTTTATCTTGGCCTCCAGGGCAGAAATTGAATACTTAAATAGGTATTAATTATCCCTAGATTTGGTACAAGGGAGGGGATGAAGATGTCAGAGGTTAATACAAATTTTGATTGGGATAATTTATACAATGAAAATTCATGTCCATGCTATTCTGGGCTTATTTTCTTTAAAAAAAAAGAAAAGGTTAAGGACTTTTTTTTTTTTAAAGGCTAAGAATGACAGTAATTTTTAATAATGAAAAACTGATAATAGAAAAAAGATTTCTGTATATACCAAGTACTTCTGTCTTCCATGGCCAATGACCTAAGTACAGTTAGTTTATCTTGGTCTGTAATTTATCATACTATTTTTCTGTCAGAGTACATGAATCTTAGGGTTCTGTTTAATCTTCCAAAACTGCTTCCCTGAATACATGGAGAGGAATTGTAAACACATTACATTGTTTGGGGAATAAGCCCGAGTCATGAAAACTTATTTTTAAGCTCACTGAAGACCTCCTTTTATCCAAACCCCAAACAAAGTTTCTTTTTCGGTGACTGTTACCACTGAAAATTTTTGTCCCTTACGGTGAAATTTATAAGTTGGAGCTCAACTACTAGCGTGGCTGTATTTGCAGATGGGGGCTCTGAGGAAGTAACTGGGATTAAATGAGGTTATGGGGTGGGCCCATGATCTGATAGTTGTAGTGTCCTCTTAAAGGGAGACACAGAGAGCTCTCATCCTCCCTTCCTGTGTTCATACACTGCTTTCCTTTCTTTGGTGAGAGCTCTCCAAACATCAGCCTTGCTGGTTACCTTTATCTTGGATGTGCAGCCTCCAGACTGTGAGAAAGTGGATTTCTGTTGTTTAAGCCACCTAGTCTGTGGTATTTTGTTCTAACAGCCTGAGCTGACTCAGACAGTGACCTTTGAAACATCAGGCACATACTTTCTTCCTTCCTTAAACATGTCTTCCCTTAGGGTCCACAAAGTTAAATTCTTGTGAGTTTCCTTTCATTTTTCTCTTCTCACAATATGGACTCTCCTAGCCCCTGTGAAATACCTAATATTTATTGAACTTTATTATATAGGTGGTACTGTTCTAAGAACTCTACAGGTATTATCTCACTATAGAATCACAGAAATTCTTCGAGATAGGGAGGGCCGTCTTCCCTATTTTACAAGTGGGTAAATTGAGGCACAGAGAGTTTAAGTGACTTGCCCAAGTCACATAGTAAATGGCGGACCTGGAATTGGAACCCAGCAGCCTGGTTTCACAGCATGGGTGCTTTACAGCTGTGCCCTTTTGTTTCTCAGAGTAATCCTCAGTGCAAACAGTGGCTGAAACCCCAAAGGTGGCTCAGTGAAGATAGTCATTGCTATGAGAAATCCAAAGAGGGAAAGGTGCACTGCTCTCTGATTAAGTGTCAGGGTAGGAGGCCATGTTTCAGAACACCGAGAAGACCGATAGGTCTTGAATATGACTTACTACAACTGAATTTCAGAATAGTACAGCCACGTTCTTGGTGAGAGTCTCGGGCAAGATCCTGCTGTTTTAGGGCAGTGTTGGCCATGTTGAGAAAGCAGCATTGGCTTTGAGGATATATTTAGTCTGCTCCACTAACTGGGAAATGTTGGGTTTACTTCTGAACTTCAAGTGCCGGACTTCATTTCCTGATCTGTAAGGCGATAATTCTGCTCTGCCTCATATATAGCTCATTCAGTGATTAAATGAAAAAATGGATGAAGGCTCTGAGCATGGTGCACAGCAGAGAATGCAGACAGAGGATAAGATTGCTGTTCTCTTATGGGGACAATGGTGATTGTCCAATGACCAAGAACCACATGCCAGGGAGTAGAGGCAGTACCTTTCAGGCAGGTCAGTTTTTCCTGAGACTGTTACTTCAGGTCATTCCAACATATGGCAAGGGACTACCATTTATTATCAGAGTAACCCTGGGCAATTACTAAACCTCTCTGAACCTCAGTTTATTGATCTGTTAAACAAGAATAATGATGCTTACTCTGATGAAGATTAAAATGTGATAATGTTTTTAACTGCTAACCAGTTTCTCATTTCTTTCGTATTTGCTGCCACTTAGTAAATGTTGGTTATTGTTGGAAAAATTCTTGGCAATGATTTTTCCAGTGTTCACTTCTATGGCCATCTTACTTGAGACTCAGTTTCTTTTTCCTGTCATTGAATGGGCTAATGAAATTATAGGTGTTTTAACTCCCAAAGGTTAGAAGTTAGAGGTAGTTTATCACAGTAACTGTACCTGGAAATAAGAAAAGGAAAGGTAGTTTTATAAAACAAAATGAAGGCTGGCAGGAAGAGATATTTCTATTGGCTTAAAATGAGGCAAAGCTGAGTAGGTACAGGGCATCAGCACTGACATTTCAGAAAGCAGTGAAGTATTTGCCCGGGGACCTGTGAGATAATTTGTCATTTTGGACTTTTAAAGTAGGATTTAAGAAAGCAGTAGTGAGCAGTTGGCTGAGTTGGGAAACTGATAGGTGCTCTCAAGAGAATCAGTGGAGGCAACTTCCAGACAAGAACCTTAAAGGCTCTATTTTTTGACAATGTGTGTATATTAGGAGGGAAAAATTGAAAGTTAATTACATCTTGTTTTTGTGTTGTATATGTCTTACATAATGAATTATTAGTATTCAGAAGGATTTGAAAAATTCAGCTGGCATAAACCCTTACCTCTGAATAAGATTGTATATAAACCTGACCAGACAGATGGATCAGTTCAATAGAACAGACATTTTGAAGACCTGCTATGAACTAGGCACTTGTTCCACGGGGACTATAACCCAGTCCCTTTCGTTTTACAAACAGTGAAGACAAGAACAGGATTGTGGAGGGACAGCACCGTACAGAGTTACCATGGTAACTTTATCAGTGAGGTAAATGCTGTAAATTACTGGTGTATACAAAGTGTTTTGGGAGCATTGAGGAAGAACTGAATATTCTCAGGAAGAGTAGAGAAAGCTTCACAAAGAATGTGACACTCGAGTAGAAATCTGAAGGTTCAGGGCTATATCAAGTGAAGGAAGCAATACATATACAGGCATGAAAGCCAGGGGCCATCCAAGTAGGGACTCTGGGCCCCTCTGTGATGGCTTGGCTGCACTCTAGGAGTGAAGGGAGGTGAGGCTGCTGAATAAATGTAGGAAGAGATTTCAAAATGACTAGGTGATTTTCGTTTGGGAAATGAAATGGGTTTAAGTTAGGGCAAAAAAAAAAAAAAAAAGGAATGGGTTTGAGGAGAGAAAAAGCTAATGTGGCTTTGAGTATTTTGAAGTGAAGCCTCCTAGGAGTATATTGGGAAGAGTTGACCAAGAAAAACAATGAGAAGCTTGAACTCTTGGAGGGAAGGGCCAAGGAAGAGACCTACAAATAGGACAGTGTAAGAAGGAAGGCTTGGAGAGGAACAGTCATAGAGGTAGGGAGAGAACCAGGAAGCGTTCGTGCTGATGAATCCCACAGGGCACACTGGAGCAGGTGGAGACAGTATGAACACAAGCTGGGGAGAGATGAAGTAGGGTGAGAGCAGAGAGACCACTCATCGGGGGGGAAGGGGTCAGGGGGCTATTGCTGAGAATGATTTTAGAGAAGGGACAGCTAAAGCCAGGCTGCTTTGAGATGCTGAGTGGGTGGGAGGTGAGGGAGTATAGGCAGAATCTGTCACTTTTTTTAGTCCTTTTGCCAGAGAAGAGAAGGGGAAGGAGGGGAAGAGAGCCCCGGGAAGTGTGGCGTCTGTGAGATACAAAAGACCCCAACTTGCTTGTGTTTGGTGTGAGAGCTGAAGCAGGAAGGAGGAAGCAGAGAGAGGGGAAGATTTCCAGAGGACGTTCCCTGAGGAGAGGAGAGGCTGGGGTGAAGAGCAAGAACGAAAGGATTATTCTTGAAGATGCAGGACATGCTTTTCTCTAACACGGGAAGGAAAGACACAGGGGCCAATGAAGGTGCAAAGGAGAGTGGAGTGGGCTGCGTGAATGTGCTAATTTTTAAAAAAAATATATTTTTCAAAAATTTTTATTTTTTAAAATATTTATTTTTGAAAGAGAGAAAGCATGCATGAGAGAGTGTGCATGCACACAGGGAATGGGCGGAGAGAAAGAGAGAGAGAATCCCAAGCAGGCTCTCCCCCAACACAAGGCTTGAACCCACAGGTCTGTGAGATCATGACCTGACCTGAGCCAAACTCAAGAGTAGGATGCTTTACATCAAGAGTTGAACACTTAACCAACTGACCAACATAGGCACCCCATGAATGTTCTAGTTTCTAAAATCTCTTTCCCCAGTGCTAGTATTTGCTTTCTTTTATTGTATTCTTTTATTTCCTTTTCTTGGCATTATTTAGGCTTTTATTTGTGTTTCAAAGGAAATGGAGGTACTATGTACTATACTAATCATTGCAGGTTTTCAGAAACAGATCATCGTCTATAACTCTAGCATGTGCTTATTAGGAAATGGTTTTCTGAAGGAGGGAATTCCTGCCACATCTTACCAACATGTTTCTCATATAATTAGTCTGTGATCAGAATTGGGGAATTACATGAGGGACTGACTGGTGTTTATGTCTTTAACTGCAACTTGTAATAAGAATAATTTCAGGAGTCACTAGATGCATATTCTATGCAAAATAAAAAGAAAATAATACATTTTTAAGGAAGCAAAAGCCGCAGATAATTAAGATCTTAAGTATTAGGTTGAACTATTTATCCATTTGTAGTCTACACAAATAGCAATTTCATACAGTTCAACATGATGATAATGTCAAACTTATAAGAATATCTGACCAAATACATTCTTCCAGTGGACACTAATGTGAACCAGTGTCCATAGTGGGGAGGGGCCGGGATTGTGGTACCAGAAAGGACTAGGAGTTATTTGCATTTCCTCCTCTATTAGCTGCATGACCTTGTATGTATTATTTCACATCTCTGAGCACCAGTTCTCATTTTTTAAAAGCAGTAATGATAGTTCCTGATTCATAGTATTTTTTATGAGGAGTAAATTAGATAATTTACGTAGCTCTTAGCAACATGCATGGCATGTAGACACTCAATAAATAGCTAATGAAATGAAAAATAAGAGCAATAATAACTTAAAATCTATGTAGTTATGTGAGTATGTAGTTGTAGAGTAGAGGATGTTCCGTGTAATGAAAATGCAGAATTGGTAGAAGTTAGCATACACTAAATCTGGTGATGTTTATAGCTTTTTAAAGTTCTTCTGAACAGGTTAAAGTAATAGGGTTGCCCTGGGTATCTAGAAATTATTGTGCTGTGCTGACCAGTGTGTGGATGACTATGTTGTTATAAAACTAGTTATGTTCTGGAAGCTCTTAGTTTTGAGTGAATGGTTGAAACAGAACTCTGAGGGTTATGTAAAGGTTGGTTTTATTCACTGTGCTATTGTGAGGGTTATTTCCTTTATGTAAAGAGCTCCAGGTTGTCCCATTCATATATTGCCGACCACGGATGCTTCCTATTATATAGGAGTAAAAAGAAAGGTGGTGATTTATTTCAAGAAGACCTAAATTCTGCTACCAAGTTCCCCTCCCCTGTGACCATGAGTTCATCTAACTTCCATTTACTCTTGTTTATCTATTGGAAATTAGAATAACAGCTTTCCTTACAGCTCAAGGCTTTTCTGAGGACGAATAAGGGAAAATGTGGTATTTAAGCATTTATTTAGCCAACACACTTTTATTTATTCTCTGATAAACACTGTCTGGTTTCTGCTCTCAGAGGGGATATAATCTAGTGGTGTAGACGGATACACAGGCAGTTGCACTTCTGAATAGTAAATGCAATGAAAGAGGCATGCAGCCATGCAGGAGAGCCCAGAGGACTGAGGCATCATCAGGGGCTTTTTAGAAGGGGAGGGGTACTTGAGGCTGGTACAGGTTCTGAATGTCAAGAGGAGGAAATTTCCTCTTCCTACAGTCAAAAACCTATGATACTGAATCCTAGTTCAAATGTCTTCGCTTCCTTTAATTCCTCAGTTCTTTGAATTTAATTTTATGAGCCTATATTGATAAATAGCATTTCTGGTCACTGGAACAAGGGTCATCTTTTATAAAAAAAGGTTGTTGGGGCGCCTGGGTGGCTCAGTTGGTTAAGCATCCGACTTCGACTCAGGTCATGATCTTACGGTTCGTGGGTTCGAGCCTTGCATTGGGCTCTGTGCTGACAGCTAGCTCAGGGCCTGGAGCCTACTTTGGATTCTCTGTTTCCCTCTCTCTCTACCCCTTCTCTGCTCATGCTCTGTCTCTCAAAAATAAATAAACGTTAAAAAAAAAAGGTTGTTTGAGTGCCCATTATATGCTGAACATTGTGCTAGGTGCTGCATGAAATAGGGAAAGACATAATGAGGATTCTTTGTTCCCAAGAAGTTGTGGCCTAGTTGGGGATTCTAATGCATTGTTAAGGCAGAATGAGATAAGTATACCAATAGGGGACTGGGTAATCTCTAATGGAGACCCAGATCAGGAAATGTCCATAACATATGGAAGGTTTCTTAGAGTAGATTGTTGGATTTTATCTGGATCTTGGCAGATGAATGGGACATGGAAGTGTAATGCACGTCAGCAAAGGCAGGCAAACATGAGGTTGCGTAGATTCTCTGAGTAGTTGGGATGGTTAGAGCGTGGCGATAATGCAGAGATAGGGTGCTGTAGAGTTCTTTGTTTCACTTAAGAGTGAAGGATCTAGGAGTACATTTTACTACACATTTTTAAAAAATTGAAGTATACTTTAGGAAGTATACCAAATTCAGAGATTGGGTTCTTAGCAGAACTATTAAGGATTGCAGTGGTTGCTGTGTGACTTGAAAGGCTGGGGAGGAGAGATGAGTTAGGTTATTGTCAAAATCACCTGAATAGGTGATAAAAGACATTTAGTTTAAGACTGACGGGGAAAGTATATATTGAAATCCCCCCTTTGCACACAAAACTCAGAGAAATATGTAACACAGATTATAACAAACCCATATCTCTGGTAAAAGAAGGAAGTAGATGGGGTTAAGCATAACAGCACAAGGGAAAGCTTCTCACATAAAAGAGGAATTCAGTAGAGACCTCCAAAGGGCACCATGATTGAAGAGATCATGGTCACGTAACATACACGGTAATTTGCTCCCAAGGAAATAGAGACAATAGGATAGTCTGAAAAAGACTTTAAAATGAGATTATTAAAGATCTTCAGATGATAAATATCTTCACATTCATAAGACCAAAGTAAGTGTTCCAAGAAATCTTGGAAATAATAAAATTACTCAAATGAAAACATGGCCAATAGGGTAAATAACAGCCTAGAAACAGCTGAATAGCCAACTAGTTATTTGGGAACTCAACCTAAGGAATTTTCCTAGGATGCTGCAGAGATAAAGATGTGAAAGAAATGATAGGAAATGTAAGAGATGTGAAGGATGCATTCATAAATTCCAACATCCGTCTAATGGTATGAGAATACAGAAGGTAAAAAGACAAAAAAATAAAAAAGAGGAAAAATGGAGTAATGAGAACCTAAAAGAAGGAACTGAATTGTTGAATCAAATCACTGAGCACGTGTGAAACTCAGAGCACTTGTCAAATGTTTGGAGATAGAGTATAAAGATGGTTAAAAAGGATCCTAAGGGAGTAAATAAGTATAGATGGTGCTGCTGAATACAGGAAGAAAAAGAAAGGTGTGGGCAAAGAATTTCATTTTGGTTTTGGACCTCTTGGTTTGGAAATGCCGGAGAAATTGCTGTATGGACTTTTTTTCCAGGACTAGGATTTTATATCTGGAAGCTCAGGGGAAAGGGAGGGAAGAGATCACAGAGGTAGCACTTGGAGGAATTCAAGTGCTTACTGTAATGGAAAATGAGATAAGATGTGGTGTGAGGAATTCTCTTTGACATACTATTGTTGTGCTATGTGGTTTAATTTTGTCAAATCAAAGTTGATTGCGATACAAAGAGTCTGGCTCATTAAAAATTCATCACAGTCAAGATGAAAGGCAATGCATTTTGTTATCTAGCAGTTATTTTTCATATTTTGTGTTGGGATTATGTTGTTTATGTTTGATATGTTAATTAGCCATTATGTTTGATTATTATTAATGCTTTTCCATATAAACTGTAATATGACTTTTTTGTCCTACCCCACCCCCTTCCCAAAAGAAATATATGATAAAATCATCATAGCTACTAAATTATTCACAAAAGATCCCCCAAATAATCTGATATTAATATCTATAAAACCTTATTTTGGGATCTGACCTCAAACTTCTAATGAGACTAGAATCAGCTAGTCACACATTCTTTTTTTTTTTTTTTTATTTCTAGGAGAGAGAGAGAGAGAGAGAGACAGCGTGAGCAGGGGAGGGTCAGAGAGAGAGGGAGTCACAGACTGAAACAGGTTCCATCCAGGCTCCGAGCTGGCTGGCACTCAGCACAGAGCCCGACGCGGGGCCTGAACCCATGAACCGCAAGATCATGACCTAAGAGAAAGTCGGACGCTTAACCGACTAAGCCACCCAGCCTTAACCGACTAAGCCACCCAGGCGCCCCATCTAGTCACACATTCTTAAGAAAGGGGAAGAGTTATTAATTTTATAGAGTTGGCCTTTTGTGTTGGGAGTAGGATGCTGCTTTCATAGGGCAGTGGGCATATAAGCATGGTATTTTTTTCTATGCCATTTCAGTGCATCTTGCGATGTCAGTCTTCCTGAGATGGTTTTTAAAAACCATACCAGTACACAGTATTTTCCTTGGTGGCTGCCCAGGTGGTATGTTGAACCATGTAGTGCTCTGTTCAGCAAATGCCATTGAAATAATAGTATAGAATTAATTTATAATGATATTTAATGTACCATAGCTTAATAAAAAATCTCCCCCCCCCCCAGCTTAGAAATATATCCTTATTAAACTGCTACTGCATGACATGATGTACTTAGATCATTCTGTTGTGGTAAATTCTTCTCAGCAGAAGATCTGAATCTGCCAGTGTTGACAGTTCTTTATTCAAAAGTGTAGTTGCTAGCAGGGTTCTTTTTAGTATAAGAGTTTAGATATATTACCCATGAATTCTTAAATATGTATAAAACGGGGAAAACATTTTACGGTCTTGTTGGCATTCTTTGATACATGATTTGAGTTCTGGGGAGTGCGATATTCAGTCCTCAGTGGTGCGCCAGGAACATTTCCTGGTGCTTTATGATAACTGTGCAGATAACCATTGTAGCGACCAGGTGGCCGCTAGTTTCAATGAAGAGTCACTTCAAATGAGAGTAGGCTCTCTGCTCAGACTTGTTTTGTGAGTCCAGGGAGCACCTATGAGAGCGAGCTTACTCATCTGCTTCTCTGTCACATATACACCAACTGTGTTTTCTATGGATATAAAACATTTTCTTCCAATAGGGGCTTGCACACTTTCTGAGTATGCTCATGCATGGGCAGTCTTAAGGATTTGCAGTAACACACTGCTTTCAAGATTCGCTACTTCTACATTTATTCTTTTCTCAAATTGCCTGAGAAAGTGTGTGCTTTGCAAATTCCCCCCTTACTTTACAAATAAAGGCCAGCTTTCACCAACCTGAAGTGTTAATGTGGCACATTTACCCCAGGATTAGAAATGTCCCATGCACCAAAAAAAAAAAAAAAAAAAAAAAAAAAAAAAAAAAAAAAAAAAAAAAAAAAAAAAAAAAAAAAAAAAAAAAAAAAAAAAAAAAAAAAAAAAGTCTACTCAGAAACATTAGTTTTGTAGTGTGGAGATTACTCGAAAAATGAACAACAGAACTCCCCTATGACCCAGCAATAGCACTGCTAGGAATTTACTCAACGGATACAGGAGTGCTGATGCATAGGGGCACATGTACCCCAACGTTCATAGGTTCATAGCAGCACTCTTCAACAATAGCCAAATCATGGAAAGAGCCTAAGTGTCCATCAGCTGACGAATGGATCAAGAAGATGTGGTTTATCTACATGATGGAATACTACACAGCAGCGAGAAAGAATGAAATCTGACCATGTGTAGCAACATGGATGGACCTTGAGGGTGTTATGCTAAGCGAAATAAGTCAGGCAGAGAAGGACAGATACCATATGTTTGCACGTATAGGAGAATTGGGAGGAACTTAACAGAGGACCATGGGGGAGAAGAAAGGGAAAAATAGTGGGGGAGAGGGAGGGAGGCAAACCATGAGAGACTCTTGAATGCCGAGAAGAAACTGAGGGCTGATGAAGGTGGGGGAAAGGGGAAGGGGAGTGATGGGCATGGAGGAGGGGCACTTGTTGGGATGAGTACTGGGTGTTATATGGAAACCAACTTGGCAATAAACTATTAAAGAAAAAAAAACATTAGTTTTGGAGTAGAGCTCCTTCAATGATTAATCAAGGAAGCAAACCTGGTGGGTTTCTTATCTTTCTAGATCTTACATATATTTCTGATAAGGATGAAGCTGAGCCTTGCAACAGAGCTCAGTAGAGCCAGTTCTTTTAAAAGTAACATCTGTGTTTTCTGGGACTAACCAAGTTTTAAAGATACATTAGATAAGACTGCAGACACATATTTCATGTGGTTCCTTTGGATTCAGTGCAGTTTTCAATATGATAGTTAAAACCTATTTTGTCAAAGCATGTGGTGAAATTCTGATTTCAGTTAAAGTTGATCTTCATCCTATTTTGTCTTGTAGAATACTTAATATTTTGTATTTTTCTGTTAACAAAAAATTAACTTTTTAAAATTTAAAACTTCGGGGTGACAACCAAAAAACTATGTAAAAGGAGTGCCTGTGTATTTTAGGAAGAATGTGAGCAAAATATTTTGGATAGCACTGAAAAAAGACCCCCTTGAAACACCATCTAGGAATGTCCAAAGGCCTCTGTTGGCCCCTTGTCCATACAAATTTGCCTATTTTGGTGCAGTCCACATGCTGCTTTTAAGGCCCCTTGGTTTATCCAGAACTCCCTCTGGGGTTCCTTGTCCAGGAGGACTTCAGAAGCTCACTGCTCGTTTGTGGAAGGAGATGCCAGAGGGCAGGTTTCCAGGAGATACTTGGTCCATTTCAGAACTTCCCTTTTGCAGGGGTGCAAGGGCTGTAAAAGGCATGTGACAAGTTAAAACTGCTGATGCTGGCGTAACAAATGATAACCAGCATCTCGGTGGCTTGCAGCTGCCAAAGTGTATTTCTTGCTCACGGTGCATGTGCACACAATGAGTCAGCTGTGACGGCGCTCCTCGTTTTCACTTAAGAATTCAGGTAGTCTAGGCAAGAGGAGACTGGGCAGACTACAGGCCAGATCCCATACAACGTTGGCTTGGAAGTGGCATATCTTCTCAGTTTACTTTTCACTGATGAGAGCAAGTTCATGGACCAAGCCTGGTATCAGGGGTGTATGTGAGGAATATGGTCATCTCTTAGGGAGGAGCGATGAATATTGTCAAAGCAAAATTTATACTGAACAAAGTGAAAAAGGCAAGGAAGACTTAATTCAAGGACACTGCAATAGAAGAGAGAGACCTCAACAGAATCTGCATTCAACTCCTCTGAAGCAAAGGGCAGGGGGGTTTTAAGAGCTGGAGTGGAGGGTAGAGTGGTCATGGGCTATCTGTGTTTGTTCTTTGGCTTTACCAAAAAAAAAGTAAATTTTCTCTTATCTTCACAACAGGAGGTAGTTTTAAATTTCGGAGCAAGGGGCCCACCAAAGTTAGGCTTCTACTCTCTACCCTCCCACAGAGACTGGGATACAGGAGCTTTCTCTTCCTCGAAGATGACATTTCGGAGAGGTGGCTCCCAGAACCTTGAGAAACCCTTCCTGGGTTGCAAAACCAGCGAGAGAATTTTAAACAGGTTTACATCTCAAAAGGGCAGAGAAAGAATTTATAGTTATAAGTTTTCTAAAGTAAATATGTCAGGGGCCTAGAGTCAGGAATAAATCTATGTAAAGTATGGTCCATCTGAGGGGAACTTTAAGGCCATCTTGGTCAATATTTAAGAACAATAATACAGTCTGTGACAGGGTAGAGGTGTGGGTGTGTGTGCGCGTGCACGTGTGTGTGATTTGCTTGATGCCAGCAACAGAAACCAATGCTGGCTGCCTTAAGTGGAAAAATGCCATTTTGAAGACTATTGAGCTATTGGGGAGAGGGAGCAAAACATGGGATCTGAAGAACCAGATTTGAACACCATACACCACAGGTGCTGAGAAGACAGTCTCTCATCACTTGGTAGGGACAGTACAGTCAGAACTTTGCCACTGCTGGACAGAACTGTGGCCGCCACCAGGCCCTTCTGCAGTTGCTGTGAATAAAGGCTGGCCACTCCTTCAGTTTTGCTGCAGTCAGAATCTGGGCTGGAATATCTGATTGGTAGAGCCTAGACCACACACCTTGGATCATGAGAAGGAGGACATTTTCTCTCTTACACACCTGTGCCCTGGCTCCTGGGTAGTTGAGAGTGAACGAGCTCTAACTTTGGCTTTGGTAATAAGAAGTAGGGTCATGAGTCCCAGTAAGACTGAACAAAGCTAGAATTATCCTCTTACCCACCCATCCAAAGAGAAGGTTGGATAAACAAAACAAAATAAGACAAAACAAAGAAAAAATGTGCCACTAATGTCCACTACTTGAAGGATGGAGTGGTTGTGGAGAGAGTTGTAGTAACTATTTATCCACCTCCCTTCCATCTCCTCTATGGGACCCTGTGATGACCATCGATGCTCTGACTACCCAGTTACCACTCTCATTGCTCAGCTTGCTTTGCAGGGCTCTGAGTGGCTAGTCAACACCACATGGAGAAGACTCTCCCTCCTCTAAGTTCCTTGCAGCAAGATGGGGTGAGTGGATGCGTGAGGCTCTCAAAACCCCTCATGTCTATTAGGAATTGAAAATCTCTCTTAACATAGTATAGATTTCATAACTTAGTTCTTTCAAAGGAGAGGCAGGGGGCCAGTTAAAAAAAAAACTAGGGTTCAGAATCCTGCCCCTTACCTCTCTGAGCTCCAGGTTCCCATCACATAAGTGGAGTTTTCATGCATCTTTTGCAGGGAGTTTTGGAGAATGTATCAGATAATGTCTATAGAGTACACAGAGCTGGCACATTAATATGGTAGCTATTATTAGGAAGAGGGACATCTTTAACTCTTCTTCTTTCCCCTCTGCCAGAGTTATTTAGTAACAGCCTATCACAGTTGCAGTATTTGTTTAGGAGGAAGGACAGGAGGAAGTCTATTTTTGAATTGGCTTCTGGGGGCTGTAGAGTGCCATGTGCTCTCGCTCTGTCTTTCCTTATAGCCCGAGGATCTCCCATGCGACTTGCTTGGCCTAAATCAAACAGGGCCAGAAGAGGCCTGATGTTGTACAGAACAGATTGGAGCATTTCTGCCAGGCTTCTGGGTCATTTACTGAGCCTCAGTGCTTTGCAAACATGAAACATCATGAGGAAGGGTTTATTAGACAGTCTTTACTATATCCGCACACTAATGCTGCATTAATTCTGCTGAATTGTGCAAGTACCCAAGTGTTTCAGGAATAGGTAATTAATTGAAATGTTATATGCAAGTGTCATGCATGTGAATATGTGAGGGTTTTTATGCAAATTATTAACATTTTCATGAAAATCCTCTTTGGGCCTATTTATATGCCTAACGATGTAGTATCTCTGATATATAAATATACTGTGCATGCATGTGCCTGTGTGTGTGTATGTGTGAAGTGCTTGATGATGATTAAGATTTTATTGATGTGGGCTTAGTTAGATTATAAAGCTGGAATACTGAATATAATACTGAAAATTTTTCCAAGTGTCGTTAAAACTTAACACCATTTTTTTTTTCAGTTTTAAAGAGTAACTGTCTTAAAAAATCGAACAAATCAGAAGGTTTTATTGGCAGTAATATTGTGTTTCTTAAACCCTGGTTGCCTTGGTTACTCTTGGAATATTAAAATAATCTGGGCCTTTAGACAGTTGAGGACTAGTCTCCTATTTATTTTGGGCCTGTGATGGTGCTAATTAAGTACTCTGTGGGGCATGTGAAGAGGAAATGCATGTGCTGTCTAGGGGGGAAAGATGGCTGTGGCAGCCAGGAGTTTGGCTCATTTCTGAGCCTCCAGAGAGAATAGCATCACTGATATAGAGGATCATTATCTTTAAGATGTATGTGACTCCTTTCCTGAATGTTTCTGGTACACAAAGGCACGTCCTTAAGCAGTTATTTGAAGTTGCTAGTTTGGAATAGAGAGCAGGGAGAATCTAATGATCCTGATCCACATCTGTTATTTTTTTCTTTAGTTATTGTTCGCCACCCCCACCCTTTCTCAGGGATAACCAGTGGTGAGAGTGGCCAGGGTCACAGGACACTTCTGAAGAGGGAGAGGATCTCCTGTGTTTCTTTAAGACCTGCTGCCGGACTGGGGCCTGTGATAGGCAGCAACCTTATCCTGGAATCAGAATTTCATAGTTGAAATAAACATGCAAATTTGCTGAGCTCAGCCCACATTTTTCAGATCTGATGACCAAAGATCTGAGAAGTGGGGATTTCTTTTTTTTTAAAGTTTATTTTTTAAAAAAATATAGTTTATTGTCTAGTTGGTTTCTGTATACACCCAGTGCTCATCCCAACAAGCGCCCTCCTACATGCCTGTTACCCATTTCCCCTCTCCCCCACGCCCCATCAACCCTCACTTTGTTCTCAGTATTTAAGAATCTCTCCTTGTTTCCCTCCCTTCCTCTCCTTAAATACTTTTCCCCTCCACCTCCCCTATGGTCCTCTGTTAAGTTTTTCCTGTTCCACATATGAGTGAAAACATATGGTATCTGTCTTTTTCTGCCTGACTTTTTTACTTAGCATTACACCCTCGAGTTCCGTCCACGTTGCTACACATGGCCAGATTTCATTCTTTCTCGCTGCCATGTAGTATTCCGTTGTATAGATAAACCACATCTTCTTGATCCATTGTCAATTGATGGACATTTGGGCTTTTTGCATGATTTGGCTGTTGAAAGTGCTGCTATGAACATTGGGGTACACGTGCCCCTATGCATCAGCACTTCTGTATCCCTTGGGTAAATTCCTAGCAGTGCTATTGCTGGGTCATAGGGGAGTTCTAATGTTAATTTTTTGAGGAACCTCCACACTGTTCTCCAGCGTGGAGAAGTGGGGATTTCAATTCTAAGTTCCTGATTTTCAGAGTGGTGTTTTTTTTTTTTCCCTCTCTCCTTCTGGTATAGACTGAGGACAGTCCACCTTTTCCAGTTAAATCAAAGTCCTGTATTTAAATAACACTGCTGTAGGAAAATTGTCTGGTAGGGTTGGAATTTTAGAAATTGTCTTGCAAGAGTTATGGGACCACAGAGTGGAAAGGAACCTTGAGCGAGTCTGTAATCTATCATGCCACCTCCAGACTCTAGCAGGAGTGTTTTTAATACCACACATGCTCTCTGTGCATCTCATCCCAACAGAGAGCTCTCAAAATGTGTGCAGACAATGTGAGGAGAGCAGGGCTCAGAAGCAAGGGTGTCTGTCTGAATAAGCCTGTTTGGCTTATTTAGGATATTTCCATTAGCCTACCTGGTTAACGCGATTGCCTGTAGTACTGCTGAAGAATGGAAGCATGGATGTGAGGAAGAATTAGATCTTCCTTATGATAAAAACAAAACTACCAGATTTGTATCTTATAGTTTCCACTCGTAGTATTTCAGGACCATCCCACAATCCATATTGATAACTTAGTGTTGAATTGCTTCGCAGTTAAGTAATGTTGGGAGTAAGCAATGCAACAAGGAAAGGGAATAAGGATACTTCCTGTGTGCTGTGTTCTGTCTGTCCAGCATTCTAGTCAGTCTTCAATCAGGTGAAGAAGGTATCATTGTCACCATCTTACAGATGGGGATGCTGGAGATCAGGAAGTTTTAGTGCCCTTCTTAAGGTGACATGGTTAATCAATGAAGATACTAGGAGTTGAATTTGGCCTGCTGCCTGCAACAGAAAACTTTAAATGGAGAAGAGTGACTTGATATGGGCACAGTTCAGCCTACTTACATTTACTTCCTCTCGCCTAAAAATAAGCCATCTCATGTGATCCTGTTAGTGAGCTTCTCCTGCTGGAGCAAAGATGCAGCCAAGGAATTTCCTTATGTCTGCAGATCCCCTGAAGTTTAAAAATGGTGGGAGAATTTTTTTTTTTTAAAGCAAGCAAACTGGAGAAAAGCCGATGAGTAAGGAAAAACTGAAGACACAGAATGATGAAGGCCTCACTGGGACTGTCAAGGGGAGCTCAGCGCTGTGCAGGGGGGAAATGGGTTGAGGAGCCCGTGAGCCCACTTCACTGTGTAACTGATAAATGCAGAAGTGGTAGAAGTGCTTCTGGATGTCAGGAGCCTAGAAGAATGCAAGATGACTAAGTGGGCAGTGGACGGTGAGTGAGGCTTTAGCATGGCACAGAAACTAGGTGGAGGGAAATGGGTTGAATCTGAAAATCGGAAGGGTAGAGTAAATAAGGGGCTATTTACTATGTGTGTGCATGCACACACATGTGGTCCCATGAGATTGTATTAAGATCATTTAAGAACAGAAAAGGATTGGGAAGGGTTTGCTCTTGGGCCAGGCTGACATGTCCAATATACCTACATATAGATTAGATGGCTGTCTTTTAATGAAGAAATAGAGACCTTAGATTTTTGGTTAAGTCCACTGAATCGCATAGTTTTAGGATCAGTTTATGACAGGAAATGCTCAGATATCGAACTAAAATTCCAATACTGGGGCACCAGGGTGGCTCAGTCAGTTCAGCATCTGACTCTTGATTTTGGCTCATGGTTCATGGGTTTGAGCCCCACGTCAGGCTCTGTACTGACAACGCTGAGCCTGCTTGGGATTCTTTCTCTCTCTCTCTGCCCCTCCCCTTCTTGTACTCACTCTCAAATAAACTTTAAAAACCTAATATTATATTTATTAAGGGGCGCCTGGGTGGCTTAGTCGGTTAAGTGTCTGACTTTCGCTTAGGTCATGATCTCGCGGTTCGTGGGTTTGAGCCCCGTGTCGGGCTCTGTGCTGGCTGCCAGCTCAGAGCCTGGAGCCTGTTTCCGAGTCTGTGTCTCCCTCTCTCTCTGACCCTCCCCTGCTCACGCTGTCTCTCTCTCTCCTAGAAATAAATAAATAAAAAAATATTAAAAAAAATATTATATTTATTAAGATGAAAACTTACAGCAAGTGGTTGGCACAAAATGCTGGATTTCCAGCTTTCTTAATAGCATCCTTCCTTGCCCCTTCTGCATTTACCCCTTCCCATCTTCTGCCTCTTGTGTCTGTCCTGCTCGGGTCGCTTCACAGTTCATATCTGGCCTGGTGTGTTCAAAATGGCTTTCCTTCCTTCCTTGGCCACAGGGAGGCACAGCCCAGGCTGCAGGCATTGTTCTCATAGGATAGAACATTCTTCAAGAGCCACGCTCTGATTCTGCATCCAAGAAGCTTGTTCAGGCCTCTCTGGTTGCTTGAGTATCTTTTTTTTTTTTTTTCTGGTGATGTTCTCTCCGTGGGCTCCCAGGACATCTCACAGTGTATTAGGATATCTTGGCAAATTACAGGTTTTATTTTCTGGTCTACATGTGCTGATGTGGTTTGTCATTAGCTTCTACAGCAGAGGTTTCCAAACCTCATTGATTCATGAAGCCCTTAGTTTTCAGTAATTTTTTCCCCCTGGGGCCCCTAGGCATAAACCGAACAAATAAACTTAATGATTTTATTTATTCAGTGATTAGATTCAGACAATTTAATGAATATTTATGTCTGAACTATTGTAGCTGTTAAAAAAATTAATATACATAGGTTGAAAGAAAAAATATTTTAATTTAATTCTTAAAAATGTAATGTGTGCACCTATTGAGCACAGTGCAACTATACAAGCCCCGAGATCCGATTGGATGTTATCACCCTCATTTTCTGTTCCACATTATCTCTATG
The DNA here is from genome assembly GCF_003009895.1 of Hyaena hyaena. NCBI lineage: Eukaryota > Metazoa > Chordata > Mammalia > Carnivora > Hyaenidae > Hyaena > Hyaena hyaena. The sequence goes on from NW_024080897.1 coordinate 1,896,387, forward strand.
TGCTTTTGTGTTTTCTCACATCAACTGCCCCAAACTTAGCTTTGCAAAGTTATGACATCAAAGGTGCATAGTGCAGTCTCGTGTTGGAACTGTGAACTACCTTCACTAGTGACTCACACAGTGTCTGTCAGATGGTGCTGGTTTTCCCTCCAAATTAAAACTATCTTGTGGTACCCTGGAGTGCATAGTTTGAGAACCACCATGTGGCCTTTCGTTTCACCAACAGATCCATTTAGAAGAGTTCATTTACCAGCTTCCTTTTACCTAATTGCCCTCAACGTTATACTATACTTTGATTTTATAGCAAGCATTATTGTTTTTTAGTAGGAACATGGTAACTTTTTTTTAATCTGTGTTTATAAATTATTATTTACCATCACTACTATAAGTGTTTTTTAAACATCCTTAAAATGGTCACTGTAGAATTCTGTCCACAAATGGCTCTGGTAAATCATCTTGCTTCTAATTGTCAGAGAAGATCTTACACAGTTAGCAATGAAGAGTAGAGAGCAGAAGAACCCAACAAATTTTGTCTTCATCTCTTGAGGTATTGCTCCCCTGTGTTTTTAATATTAGGCAAAAAATAGAAAGTATTGACCTAATAAACATAAAGATATATTAATACTTACCTTTCGTTAGGTATTTACTTTCTGCCAAAGCACGAAGCATTTTATGTATATTATCTTACTTTAATCTTTCAGCAGGGCTCTATATGCAACCATTTGAGAAACATGTACTGAGCAGGTGCTAAGTGCTAAGCCTGTTTTAAGGGCTGCAGATATAGATGTGAAAGAAAAGGGTGGAGCTCCATCCTCAAAAAACTTGCAGTCTAGTATAGGAGACAGTTAGTAAACACAGAATAGATATAATAGAGTGAGAGCAAATAGAAAGAAGTGTTATAATTAAGAAAAATAAACAAGGTAAAGGGAAAAGAGGATAGAGATGTCATTAATTTTTTTTATATGTTTACTCTTAGAGAGAGAGAGAGAGAGAGCACAAGCAGGGGAGGAGTAGAGAGAGAGTAAGACACAGTGGAGATGTCATTTTAGATAGGGTGGTCAGGATAGAACTTTGTGAAATGCATGGTATTTTCTTTGTTTTGTGAAGGTAGAAACTGAGTCTCACCAAGGCTAAGTGACTTGTTCCACTGCAGCACAGTTATAAAAATCTTAGCGGGATTCAAATCACTCTAATCAAAGAATTAATGCAGTGCAACCCGGGGTCTTGAATTAATTCAAGGATAAGTTATTAATATATTTGTCAAAGTGTGTGAGTTGATACATCATTATGTCTGAGTAGCTGAAATGTTCTAACATAAACTCCCATCTATAAAGAACTTGAGAACTACAGAAAGACCAGTCTCATTTACACACTTATCAAGGAGATAAAATCTATTATCATAAGGGGGGAATTATTGAATACACAAGCAAACATTGTCCAGTGGGATAGAACAAAAAAAAAATTTTTTTAGGATGAACAAGACTTGGTTTCCTTAAAAAAAATTTTTTTTATTATTTTTTTTATTTTTTATTTTTTTTATTTTTTTTTTAAAATTTTTTTTACATTTATTTATTTTTGAGACACAGAGTGAGACGGAGTGTGAGGGGAGGAGGGGCAGAGAGAGAAGGAGACACAGAATCTGAAGCAGGCTCCAGGCTCTGAGCAAACGTTCAGCACAGAGCCTGATGCGGGGCTTGAACCCACGAACTGTGAGATCATGACTTGACTGACCGAACCACCCAGGCGCCCCAAGCTTGGCTTCTTAGAAGAGGTAAATCCTCAGGCTGGGAAAAAAATGGTGTTTGGAGGACAATAATATTTATTTAGTTTAAGAAAGAGAGACCTTTCCTTGTTAATTGTTAGCTAGTAAGTAAGAGAAAATTAATTGGGAATTGCATTTCAAATTAAACAACTTAATTTCACTTTCTGTGAAAGAAAATTAAAATATTCCACTCACCTGAATTTTATGAACAGAAAGGGGATCATATAAGAAAGACAACATATAAGGGATAGTAATGGGGTTTAATTATTATTATTAAGACCAGTTAAATGGAAAAGAGAGCAAGAGAGTGAGGGACAGAAGAAGGAGGCTCAGCAAGCTCTAAGGGAAATGTGTGAGTTATAAGTAAATCATGCTTGTCACACTGTGTTTTGGACATCAGAGTAAATTATCACCTGTTAACATTACTTTTGGAAGGTTTTCAAGGTAAGAATAGTCTTCAGTTCCTCAGTGCTCTGAGAAACATGTTGCAAATGAAAGCATGTCAATACCAGCTTACATTTCTTCATCTTGTATTTTATGTTTAATTAAAATATTGTGAAAAAATTCTAGGCATGCAGCATGGTATAAAATGAAAATGGCTTCCCAACTCTAGGATCACTCCCCAGAGTCCATCACTTCTATATTTTTCTGTCTATACAATATAGAGATATGTAGATAGACACACACACACACAACACACACACACACAAACAGGTTACACATTTATCCCCTAATTAATCAACATTATACAGTATTTGCTGAATACCAATCATGAAAGAGTGGTTTATTTCACACATCCTTCAGGTAGTATTTCATTCTTGTATTCTCATCTTCTCACATTTTAAAAGCAGTTTATTCTTATTTTGTGACCGCAGTATCCTCTTGATTCTCTCTGAGGATACTAATTAGGTTCTTAAATTATTTTCACATTCTCTGAAGTCAGTTTCTAACCTTTGTGCGTCTCAGTCTCCTTGCATTTTTTTTTATCTTCAAAATGTTTGATGACATTTATTTCTCTTTTTACATTTTAAAATGAAGAGTTTTCCATTTACAGGAAGTGACAAAAATATGGAAATATGTATGACCAAGGCTACTGTTTATAGCACTGTTATTAGTAGTAAAAGATTGGAAATAACTGAAATATCCATCACTTGGGGACTGGTTGAATGGACTATGGAACATCTTTAGAATGAAGTACTATGATATGTAAAAAAAGATATATCATGAAGATGTAGATCTATCTATCTATCTAAGGAGTAATTGATGGGATATATTGTTATACAGAACAAAAGGTAAGGTGGAGAAAAGTGTGTATAGTATGATGCTATTTACTGAGAAAGGGGAAATATAAATATGAACACATGCACTTATATTTTAAGACAGAAGAATAAACCATGAAATTAAAAAAAAGTTAGCTTTTGAGGAGGGAGGGAATAGAATTATGCTATTTTGTCAATTTGCTTTTGGAACCATGTACATATTTTACCTAATTATAATACAAAGTTGAATTTTAAAGGATAATCCTCTCAAATCAGTAGTAAAATGAAATAGATGAACCTGATTGTATATTCATTTGGCAATGTAACCACCCAGGGATGAGCATCCCAAGTGATTTAAAACACAGTGATCTGTATATTCTTGGAAGGATGTGCCCCCGAGGATGAAAATAGTTGCAAAACACTTAAAATTGTTTTTAGCAATTATATCGTTGATGGTAGTCTTGAAATCAGACTGTGTGTTGCACAATAAAGAAAACTAGTAATTATGTTGGCGCTATTGAGGACTGGGGTTTTTGGGAGGGAGGGAGGATGTTAAGAGATATAAGATCGATGAGATTAAGCTATGTTAGCTTTCTCCACCAAAAACTGCAGAAATAATGATCAACTTGGTAGCAACGGACACCCCCAGCACCTACGTTGTTGTTTCTAAATACCATCTTTAGCTAAAATGAAAGAGCTTCTTGAAGAAATGGCTGATTCCTGGTCAGGGGTAAGAAGTATACGAAATGAACCCACAGTATTTTGTCATTCTAGAAAGGAAACTATCAAAGGCTGTGTCAAAAGAAGTGAGGAGCCAATTCATATCAGCTCCTCCTGGAGAAAGCTGGGAAAGTTTTTACATCAAAAAGAGTAACTGCAATGAATTTCAACATACCTAATATGTTTATATTTATATTCATGGATTCATAATAAAACAACCCCTCCCCAAAAAAACCCACTCCAAAATTCAAGGATCACTTGTATAAGATACAAAACTCATTTTTAAGAAAAGACTGGTGAATAAAGGGAAAAATTAGCATTTATCTTGCCTTTCTTATATAAACAGTACCCAAGGATAACCAAATATTTGATGAGAAGAAGCTTATATTTATAGGAGTATTCCAGATAATAAATGAGGAAGGTACAATCGAATGAGAATACCGTCTTTATGCAACCCTAATAAATTATTTGATTTAGGCAGTGATTATCAATATCAACTTTGCAGAAGGAGAGACAACCAGACATCATGTCCCTCCTGATGGAAGTATACACACTGTATTTGAAGTGCTCTTGTCCCCCACTCTGTGAACTGAACCAGTATCAGACCAAGCTTTCCATAAATTTATCAATGTACGAGAACGGTGGCTGGTAGAGGAATATATTAGGCGATGCTATGGAGAGACAGTCAGTAAAGTCGAGACGTTGAGACACTCTACTGAACAGTGTGATTTCTTCAACAAATTAAATTGCAGGAAGGAAAAAAGAGAAAGGAAATCTATAGCCTGTAAGAAATCAAGAAACTTACCGACCAATCATAATGTATTTCCTTGCTTTGGTACTGATTTAGAAAAGCAAATTGTAGTTATAAAAAGATTGTAGGACAAATCAAGTGTCTGAACACTGAACGATGGTGTGAAGGAATTGTTGATTTTGGGGGGCTGTGACTTAGTTATCATGGTTATGGTTTAAAAGGGGAATCTTTGTCTTCTAGAGAAACATATGTAATTTAATGGTGGAGTGGTATAACATCTGGGAATTTCTAAACTATTTTGTGAATTGACGAAGTAAATTGGGGTATGTAAAGGTCAAGACTGGTTATGACTTGATACTTTTGAAGGTGGGTGTTGGAGGTGTCTACTTTAGTATATGTTTGGAATTTTCCATAATTAAAATATGAAAGAACAAAGAATGAAAAACCAGTTTGGGTTAAACATAGGTAGCCAGCATAGGTTTCTTTGGTGATTGAGAGGGACTTTTTAGCCGTAAGACCTCTTCCCTGTGAAGAGTGATGACTTTGAGTTCCATGTAGCTAGGTGGGGGAATTTTAACTGGCAGACTTCACTTGGGGGTGTGCAAGATATGTACTGCTTGATCAAATGCAAAAACAAGGAGGACTTCACTTTGGGAGTACTCACCCCTGCTCCAGAATTATATCTGCCTTGTCAAATTCTTAGAAGAACAGTTCTTAGGTTTTATTTCAGGGTAAATGTCTTGGCTATCAGTCTCTATGACTGTAGGGAGTGTTCCAAAAATAAGTCTTCGAGTAAATTAGCGTGATTGCCATTAAATAGCCCACTGGCGACACATTCTATATGAGATATCTTAGTTTGGAGTAAATCTGTCCTTTTCCAAATACCTTATATTAGACACCTGGAAACTGGCTTTGTTTTTGCTCTTTTGTAGACCAGGAATAATACTTTATAGGTGGGAGCAGACAATATGGAAGGTTGGAACTCTTTTCTGGGGAAACATGCTATTGTCTCATGAAGTACATGTCTGATGAAGTTAAAAGTAGAGCTGGAGCTTTCATTTAGATTTCTAATAGCTATTGACCAGATTTGTATAGGGGACTATTTTAAAAGCCGAGGTATATTGGCTTTTAGCCAAATACTAATGCATGGAGAGACTGGCTCACACTAAGGAAATAAACAAGTCTATCATTAGATGAAGTTAATGGATTAATAAAATAATGCAGATACTGTCAGATTTTTACATAGTTAAGTCAAGAGACAGGTTTGAACAGTGAAATTACCAGATTGGGAAATAACAAATTCGATTAAGTAGTAAAATGAGATATTAGTGGACAGAAAAGTGAGAGTTGAGTGTGAGTGAGTCCTTGGCTAAGTATCTTTAAAATCAGAGATCCAGACTATATCTGTAATAGTCTGAATCCCATTTAAACTGGGCTCTTTAACCACTCTACCAGACTGCACTGCCGAGGGCTGCTGTTAACTTTGTACTCTGCAAAAACACCAGCAAACTCATGCATCACTAACCAAACTCTTTATCTTTCTCATTCTCCCTGCTGCAAACTAGCATCATCTTTATTTAGCATCTGGCTTTTTCTGTCAAAGTTCTTGGTAATGCTGTCTTTTCACTCCTTGTGCTCATGACCTCGAAATTATTATTTACCCAGGCATTCATTCAACACACATTTATCAGTGCTTGCCCCCACCAGGCTCTGTCCTAGGTGCTGGGGACACTGCAGTGAGCAAGATGAATGAAGTCCAGGCATGTATGGAGTTAAGAGTCTTGCAGAGATCACTCACAGCCCCTCCTTTCCCTAGGGCCAATGTACAGGGTCAATCCAGTTTCTCTCAACATTATCACCTTTTCCTTGGCATCTCTAAAATCATCCTCATCACAGTCTGTCTTAGATTATAGTTGTGTGTCTATCACTGCCATTAGGTTAGGAACAGAATTCATTTTGTTATGTATTTTCCAAACCCTTATTTCTATGTTTTAATGTCTCTTGGTTTCAGGACGCAATTATATGACTTCTTAACTACACACACACACACACACACACACACACACACCAACCAACCTACAATATCCCCTTTGTGTGCAGTAGTGAGGGACTTTAAAGCAGATGACCAGATGCCTCACACAGCACCATGCCTCTCTCAGCCGGCAACTTGATGCCTTCCTCCATGTTTGTCAGCTTCCTACCAGGAGGAAAGTGAAAATTACATCTGCCTCCCTTCTCTGATACTGAGCATTATTGTTAGAATTCTTCCACCTCAATTACAATTTTTTTGTTGTTTGTTTTGAAAATAAGAAGTTGCTTTTATTAATAAAATTTCAGGGGTTCCTCCTGGAGGAATAGAAAAAAGAAATGGTTAAGACATATTTATAAAAAATTTTCAACTATTCTTAATGATATCAATGGATCTTGAAACTGGGAGATTAATTGCTGTATCGGAAGCACTTGACATATAAAGAGTAAGAATGATTGAAGTACTTATAGGTACCTGGCACTGAGCCAAGTCTTTTATATGGAATAACTTATTTAGAACTCACAATTGTATGAGCTAAATATCTTTCTTTTGATATTCTGCTGCAGATTAAGACTCTGAGGCTTAAACACATTAAATAATTTGTTCATAGCTAGCAAGTGGTGAGTCTGAGATTTGAACTAATCACAACAATTGTATCAAGTATCAAATTGAAGGCTTGCTTGCTTTTCTCTTCCTTCTTCCCTCTTTCTTTCTCTTTCTTTCTTTCTTCCTCTTCCTCTTCCTCTTCCTCTTTTTTCCCTTCTTTCCTTTCATGGGTAGTTTATAAATAAGGATATGGAACCAGAATGTGTGACCACATTTAGTAAGGTGCTATGGATAGTTCATTTATCATAATAGACTTAATTAAAAAAAAATAATACCCTGCTTCAGATAAAAATATTAATATTCTATTATCACATGCTTTTATTATTAGTGAATGGTAGTCACTGATTGAAATTCAATTCTTAAATTTTACTTTGCATGTAGTACAGAAATACATTTGTATTTTATTACATAAATTCCTCAACACAGTTGAATTTAGAGGTTTTATTTTCTGTAATATATGGTACTGTATTAAAGAAATTCCCCTACTCTGAATTCCTGGTGTATTACAGAACCTTTTTTTTTTTTTAACTTATAACTGTGAGAAACTTTGGAAGCACATTTTCTCAGAAGAGGAGCAGTTGGTCTTTGAATGTATGCCCATTTATATTTCTTCCTGCAAGTCATTTACATTTACATGTTTTAGTTATTGAGTCGTGCTCCTAAAATGTCAAATGCAATTATTATAGTTAGCAATGACTGGAAAAAACTTCCCTCCAAATATTTTCCTCAGGAAAGAAGACACTTCTTCTGCCTGTTTGAGCTCAGGAGCCAGAAGCTTCCAGGTTATTTAGCTGTCCCCTGGTATCTTCACAGACCTCTAGCAGCACTGCCTCTAGTCTGCTTTTCAGAACCTCTTGCTGGAAATTGCTCTCTTGAAGCTGTGCAAAAGGCGTGCTATGTTCTAGAAGCCTGATCTCGATGGAGAAGCTTGCTTCCATTTCAGAGCTCTTGTGGTCCGTCACCAAGACTTTCCTAGAAGAGAATCCATATCTCTGAATTGCACTTCTTGAAAATAGATTCTCTAAACTAAAACAGAGCTTCTGGGTTTATATCCACATCTCTGTCCTGGTTTGTTTCAGTTTATCTATTTTTGCTGCAGGCTATCAAAGGACTTTTCCATGATGATTTTTTTTTCTCAGCACTTATTTTTACTTAATAATACCTTACATGTTTAGTAATTTCCGGGTTTCAAAGCACTCACACCTACCCTACTTTGTTTTATCTGTCCCCTAAGCCTAGGAGTTAGGAGAAGAACTTTTATTAGATGAGATACCACAACTTGGAAGACATTCAGGGACTCAGGCGATGACAGTTGGCGAAGGGCTCAGAACTCCAGATCAAAATTTGTGACTGTCGGTCCATACCTCTTGAGATGAGACCATGCTGCTCATATCACATTTTCAAAATAGCACTCTTCATAAATTGGCCTGTTCAGTTAATTTGCCTTTCTGAGGCTTAGCTGTATTGCCGACCCTTGACTTTTCCTAAAATGATGTTGAACCCTGCAATTCATTATGACTTCTGGGGCACAGCGATGGCAAACACTGCTGAAAGTATGCCGGGACATAAAGGCAATGTCTTAATGATTTAAGACAAGAATTCTTTATTCCTGAAATAATTCTGTTCACTAATGTGATCAGGGAGCTCAATTTCAGTTTGACAGAGGTTTCAAAATAGAACTTCATGAGGGAAAACTGCAATTAGATATTCATGGATAATATTCTTAAGTTTATGAAGTAGAATGTTAATGAAGAGGAGAATTGATTTTATTTTAGCTTAATTATACTACATTTGCTGTTATACCTGCTGCAGATTGGAAAGGACTTTGTATCGTTACTTTGCCTTTTCTTTTTGTTCGGTACCTGTTGTGCTTAAAGGCATAGAACTCCTTAGAACCTGCAGCAGAGATAACATGAAACATAATATACCTGTTGTGAGTAAGCAAATAAAATCCTTAATATAATTCATCATACTAGCACTTGGTTGCAAAATGATATCATCATCTTACCTACTTCTCTCTGAAGGTTCTCCTCTGAACTGTAGACCTCTGTGAGATTAGGAATCAAATAATAGAATTGCAAGAAAATAGCCAACCCATCACTCCAACCTAAATTATTAGCTTCCTTTGCAGTCTTCTGCAATTTCTTCCTTCACCCAGTATTTGGAGATTAAGAATTTCCATTTTGTGGAGGGTAGCTGTTGTCAGTAGACTCTTTCTGGGCGAATTAAAGACGTGATAGAGATTGTTTGAGAGCTGCTGTTAGATAGCAGTGGAGGCTAACGTGAGACAAGATCCTGTTGTTTTTCTGTTACCAAATGTTGTGGATAATAACAATCATTTTGATAACCTCCATTTTCTTGGGAAATGATTGAATTGAAAATATAAGCTTGGAAATTATAGTGTGCTATGTTAAATCCTTTGTAGGGGAAGACCCGTAGAGAAGTTGATTTTTCTTCACCTTTGCTATTGTCTAGGTCTGGCTTCGTGTTCCATGAGGGGGAGGCTAAAGCAGAATGTGTGGATTTCTACCGGGGTCACACCCCAAGACCAATGACCCAAGAAACTTAGATGCTTCAGAGTGGAAAAGTCTTTGGATGATCTCCACTTTACTCACTGTGTCTTAGGGGAAATTGCAGTGGGTACCAGGGGGTATTAATCAGTTCTTCTCCCCACTCCTAACAATTATAGACTAACCCCATCCTTTTTCAGTTATAACCCAAGAGAAAGCTTCGCTGAGCACAGCTCCTCTCTGCCAGGTTCAGTTCCACGCCCAGATAGACCTTGACAGTTTCCGTGAGACTTTCCGTGGCCACATTGTAAACATATCCTTTTCTAAAGGGAATTCTGATACATGTTACAACATGGATGAATCTTGAGGGTATTGTGCTCAGTAAAATCAGCCAGACACAAAAGAATAGATGTTGTAGGATTCCACTACCATGAGCTTCCCACAGCAGTCAAGTTCATAGAGACAGAAGGTAGATTGGTGGACTCCAGGGGCTGGGAGAAGGTGCGGTTGGGAAGTTACTGTTTAATGGGGACAGAGTTTCAATTTTGCAGAATGTAGAGAGTTCTAGAGATGGGTGGTGGTGATGGTTGCCCAGTATTATGAATGTATTTAGTGCCATTGAACTGTGATACTTAAACATTGTCAAGATGGTAAAATGTGTTATGTGCATTTTACAATGAAAAATAATTTAAAAAATCTTCTATCATCCATTCACTCTGTTTATGTTTTCTCACGTTAACTAGATAATAATCTCACCTTTTCTCACCTACAACATACTCACCCAGGCACTCTAATGTGGAATTTGTATCCTCCCTTTCTCTCACCCACACAGCCAGTCCATCCCCGAGTCCGGGTGCTTTTAATCTCAAAATATGCTGCTTTTCATCTCTGTCACAAAGGCTAGACTTTCTTTCCCCTCAACTCTCTTCTCTCCCCTTAACTCCTGTGGTACCCTCCTAACTGGTCTCCAACTATGTCTTTACAGCCTTTTTTGCTGTTCCTTCTACATGAAATGTTCTTCCTCCATTATTTTACCACGCTGGCTGTCCCTTCTTTCAGGTCTTTCTGGGAAGGTCACATCATGCAGAATGCTTCTCATCATCTGCTCTAACAGGTCATTCCTCCCTCTCCTTCCATGCTGGCTTCCTGGATTCTCTCTCAGTCCCCTGTATATTTTCTTCTTCACATTTACCATCGTGGCCTTTTCTTTCTTTCTTTCTTTTTGAAAAAAAAAATTCAGGTTTATTTATTTATTTTGAGAGAGAGAATAGGAAAGAGGCAGAGAGAGAGAGAGGGAGAGAGAGGGAGAGAGAGAGAGAATCCCAAGCAGGCTCTACACCAGCAGTGCTGAGCCCTATGCAGGCCTCAAACTCATGAAGCATGAGGAGAAACCAGGAGTCAAATGCTCAGCCAAGTGAACCACCCAGGCACCCCCAGTCATGTTTACTTGGTTTCTTGTTTACTTGGTTGATTATTGACTATCTTTTTGAGGAGAATACAAACTTCATGAGGTTAGGGATCTCATCTCCTCTACTAAACCCACAGAGCCCCAGGACAGGGTAGAGAATGTGGAGGATATTTAGTGAATTTATTGAAAGAATGAATGAATGAACAAAAAATATATGGTTGTACACTTCTCACTTTCACAGTTTAAAATAATTAAAAAATGTTTTAGATGCATTGTGTAGCTCATCATGATATTGTAAAAACATGGATTTGAAGAAATTGTGTATTTGTAGTTTGTTTTGAAGGTATTTAAAATACATGATAATGAGGGCACTTGTCAATGATGCGCACCGTGTGATGTGTAGAGGTGTTGAGTCACTGTATTGTACACTTGAAACTAATATAACTCTATAACTAATGTAACAACTGTATGCAAACTGACAGGAATTTAAATAAAAAATAAAAGAATATGATCTTAATAGCTAATAATAAAAGTGAGGAGTTGTGCTTTACGACAAGCGAGCTAGGATCAGCTCGTCACCAACTTGGATGTCACAGAATGCTGTCTATCATACGACTGCCCCGAGTCTCCTAGTGGGAAATTGGGATAAAAATACCTGTCCCATCCATCTGGAGTAGTTAGAAAGATTATGTCCCCACCCCCTGCCTTATTTGTAGAGTGCTTTAACATTTACAAAGTGTTTTATTATTTATGCCTCAGAGTAACCCAGTAAAATAGGTATGAAACTTGCCTTTTATAGAAGGTGAAATTCACTTCCAGTATTCCAGAGCCAATGAGTGACATAGGTGGGACTCAAACTGAAGCCACTGGCTGCCTATTTAATACTCTGTCTTTGGTGTGGCAGCTGGCCACTCCGTGCACCACAGCTGAGGGACAGAGGCCATTCTGAACGTTCTAAAGTGCTGTGGAAAATATGTGTTCTTACCGTTACCTCTTTTAACCATGCAGAGTTGTACCTTACATAAGTTTGCTGCATTTTCTTGCATATTAATTGATTTCAAGGACTTGGGCGGGGTGCAAAAGCACATACATATATACTCCACTTAATTTTTTTGGTAGCACTTGTTCCATTCCAAAACTGTTTATTTTGCTTGAATTTAGAGGCGGTGAAAATAAAGGCACTTGAAATTATTTCGCTTTCTGAATTCGACTCTATATCTCTTTCTCTTTGCTTTTGCTTAGCGTGCTTTTGGTCATGTGAGGGTACTTACCATGTGATGTTTGCAATTGGAAGCATTTATTCACACATATAGAGTCCATCTGCTCCTCCCAAATTGAGCAGAAATGCTAAAAAAAACCCAGAGTAGGTCTAAATGGAGTCATGTACTGGATGTATATGTGTGTATGTAGATATATGTGTGTCTATATTTTATGTATATAAATGGTATATGTAATGTGCATACATACAAATATACATATATGTATGCATGCATGATATACATATATATGTGCATATATAGCTTTTTCCTTTAGACAATGAGCAAACAGCCTGGCTTTCACTTTTCATAATGTACACTGTAAATAGACGAGGCTCTCCAAAGTGTGTTCCCTTTGTGCAGAAAGAAAGAAGAAAAACAAGTTGGCTCAGAGCACTAAGAATACCTGTTCCACCCTCTGAGTTTTATCGTTTCGGAAAGGTAGAATTCTGGGGATTTCATTGGAATTTCAACCACAGGAATCCTGAAGGAGACAGCATACCTGATTGTGGGCGATGACTGAATGTGTCTTTAACCCGTCTCTAGTGACCTTTCTCCTGTTGAGCCTTACATCCCACGTACACAGATTTCAACTTTGACTTTACACTATTATGCACCTGGTGGTTGTTATGTGGATGTGTCTTGAAAGTTTGATGGGTTCAAAGTAATGTCTAGAGGCCTTTCTGCTAAGAAGACCTTTGTGTGTGGACATAAAACATCCTATGACTTAGGATGTGTAAAGGACTTCTCTTAGGGAGGGTATTCTTCCCCCCACCCCCGTATTTCTTCAAACATCTCTTACTAATTAGACTCTGTGATATATAAGCTTCTTTTCCTTTTTTAGTTCTTTTTCAAATGTTTGTTTATTTACTTTTGGGGGAGGCAGAGAGAAAGAATACCAAACAGGTATCCACACTTTCAGCACAGAGCCTGATGAGGGGTTTGAACTCACAAACCATGAGATCATGACCTGAGCTGAAATCAAGAGTTGGTGGCTTAACCTCCCCAGCCACCCAGGTGCCCTCCTTGTTTTAGTTCTGTGTGTCGATACGTATAACCCTCAGCATGTGTTCTTCACCTTTATTCACAATGGGTCAAGGGAGCATTTTTAATTTTACTGTCCTTCAGGCTTAGAGACGATGCCGTGTGGGTGGAGGGGTGGGTGTGACGGAAGAGGCCACTGAGATGAACAGTGTCTGTGATGTAATTTGCAATGAAAACTGTTTCTTGTTTGTGGCACCGGACCCCCAGAACTCTGATGGCTCTGATTTCCTTCCTGCCCACAATCTGCCTACCGCAGCTGCTGCAAAGGAAGGTTCCAAACACTCTCTCCAGCTTTGTGCGGCAGCAGCTGCTGCTTATCGGCATTTTGCAGGGAAAAGCACGCTCTTTGAGGTTGTGCTTCTGCGTGCCTTTAAAACGTTTTTCTGCCGTTTTTTGGACTTACCTGAATTTGTTCACCTTGAGGCAACTTGTGTGATATTGCATTTCTATCCCATATCTGCTGGGAACTGCTGAGAACACCATTTCCAGGCTGATCAAATGATTTATAACATAAATAGCTGTCATTTACTGAGCACCTGCTAAGTGCTAGACAGCTCACCTATGCTATCTCATTTACTCTTCGCCAGAAATGTAAGGCATTAGCCCCGTCTCCCAGTGCCTCATTTTACGTTCCTCATTTTACAGAGGAGGAAATTGAAATTCAGAGTATCAGTTTGGTCAAGATAGCCCAGTTAGTCAGTGGATGAGTCAGTTCAGGACCAATGTCTATCTGATTCCAAAGCCCAAGTTTTCTGTGATGTGACCATAGTGCGCTATGGCCTCACCTTGGGTTGTATAACAGGTTCTGACCCTTGATTTTGGCCATCTGACTCTCCTTAATGAAGTATGACTCAGTGATTCCTATGATTAGATCTCTACCACCTCAATTCACTGTGGATTTGACACCTTTGATCGGTAGGTCAATGCCATGTTGGTGTTCTGTCTGCTGAAGGACATGTTGACTTTTCTGACTTGGCTGGCTACTTCTTTATCTGTCAAGCTGCTGTCAAAGAGCCTACTCCCCAGGTAGCAGAATTTAGTGACAATTTCTGTCTCTCCATTGATAATGGACACCTGTAAATGAGTTTCTATTCTTCTAAGCAAAGACTGGTATCCAAGCAAAGGTTGATCCTCCTTTGGCAACACCAACTTGTAGCCACTCAAGTTGTAATTATTGTATTTGCAAAGTGCTGCTGGTGACACATGGATATACCTGTATATATGGTATTGAAAACAGGTATATTCCTATTTTCCGTGTGGCCTCTTTTCTGCGTCAGCACTGCCTCATGGAAATGGCATCTGGTCACATCTCCGGGATGGTCAAAAATCCTGTCACAAGTGATGCTTACCATATACTCTGTTTCAATTAATGAACTTGAGAGAACTTGACATACTCTATAGGGCTATGGTTTAAATAAGTGTGTTGCTCGTAGTAACTTTTAGACAAAGTTGAGTATCAGTCTTCATTATGATTTACATGTAACATCATCTTGGTTTTGAAATCAAAGTAAAATTTCTAGAAAATTAAGTAAAGCCTTGGTCAAATTTTAAAACTTGAGTCATTTTCCTTATCAGTAAAACAGAGATAAAATACATGCTTCCTATTTATACACTGTTAATGAAAGAAATATATGCAAAGTGCCCTTGTATAATGTCATGTCATATTATTGCTCAGAATGGCATTTTTCTTCCTCTGTAAACTGAATCCTGCAAAGTAATTCTTCATCCATTTTCTTTGTATGTTTATTTATCATTATAGTCATCAATATGTAATTGTTATGGCTATCAGACAACTGCATTTAGGATACCCTTTAATTGTCATTAAAGAATATAGATAGGAGAGTCTAGGTTACTTTGTATGCAAATTTAAAATATTTCTCCCAATATACTAGTTTATGTTTTATTTAATTTTCAATACAAATATTAAGATCCATATTGTCGCTTTATAAAAAATATGTAGCTATAGCCAGCAAGAATAAACTTTTTTAAAGCAAATTTTTAATCTTTATTTTTTTTAATGTTTTATTTATTTCTGAGAGAGAGAGAGACAGTGTGAGCAGGGGAGGGTCAGAGAGAGAGGAAGATACAGAATCTGAAGCGGACTCCAGGCTCTGAGCTGGCAGTCAGCACAGAGCCCGACGCGGGGCTCGAACCCGCAAGCTGTGAGATCATGACCTGAACCCGAAGTCTGACACTTAACTGACTGAGCCACCCAGGCACCCCAATCTTTATTTTTGAGAGAGAGAGAGAGAGAGAGACAGACAGACAGACAGGCAGAGACAGAGAGAGAGACAGAGACAAAGAGAGGAGACACAGAATCTGAAGCAGGCTCCAAGCTCTGAGCTGTCAGCACAAAGCCCCATGTGGGGCTTGAACTCATGAACCACAAGATCATGACCTGAGTTGAAGTCAGATGCCTAACTGACTGAGCCACCCAGGTGCCCCAAGAATAAACTTCTTAATACAGGTATTTATATTTTCCTATTTGAGGGACTCATTTTGATTAAGCAAGGATGGAAAAATGTATTTCAATTCATTTTTCTTCATCTATAATTTTCTATAAAAAATTTCATGACTTGATTAAATCTATAGGAGTTATAAGACTATAAAAGAAATGAAAATTGATTATTTTTATTATCATTAATTTTAATGCTCCTTTATGTTTATAGTTTTATTGAGTTTTCTTTCAGAGGAGCTTAAGAGCTATAGGCTTAAAACTGAAACATTGAAAACAGAGGTAGTGGGTGAGGGCTAAATACAAAATGATGAAATAGACCAGAAGGGGGATAATAGAGTCTGTAATAGTAGATTCAATCGAATCTCATTAGTAATGAATATCAATTCCTAGATGATTCATCCTTCACCTTTCAGTCGGACACATGCCACTATGTAAGGTGTAAATGATCCTCTTGGACTGAACTCCCTTCTAGGAGGGATGTAGGGCTATCTCTTGAGTATTTGGTGTGGAATTTGTCTAGGAAGACCTTGTCTTTGAGGTCTTCACTCACTTACCTTCATCCCAGAGGCCTTCACGTTTTCTGGGGATCTAAGAATTGGTCAACTTTTGTTGCAGTGACAACCCTCAAATCTTGGTGGCTTGCACTAGCAAAAATGTGTTTCTTGCTCTTATTACTTGTGCCTGTGGATTGGCTGTGGGTCTATATATCATACCATCTGGACATCCAGGTTGCAGAATTATTGTTGGTCTATTCCATTTGTGTTATCATTCTGGAACACAGTCTGCAAGGAGCAGCTCCTATCTGGGACATCTTCTGGCAGTGAGAGTGAACCCAAGAGGCTAAATCAAGTACACAGTTGGATTTAAAGTCATGGCTTGATGTTATATACACCATGTCTGCTCACAGGCCATTGGCTAAAGCAAATCCCATGGCCAGCCTCACAGGGCAGGAGTAGGTCAGGGGCAAGAGGAGAAGGCACATGCTTGTGAGCAGTGATGCCATCCACCCACGTTGACACAGATCTTCTGGACCCTAGATGTTAAAGAATAAATTAGGTGATAAAAATTTACAACATATTGTAAATCCCCTTACCTGGCATTTATTGGACCATGTAGTAGAGTATAAGTGTTAAAAAGATAAATGGTCCAAACTTGATGTCCAAATGAAACTTATATAGCATTTTATAGGATCAGATGTGTGTGCAAGTAACTGTAACATATCCATCTATTCATTTGTTGATTTGTGTCATAAATACTTAGTAAGTACTTACTGTGTGCCAGGTACTGTTCTAGTGCTGGCTCTCTTGCCTTCTTAACTTTGCTGTCTGCCTGGGCTCTTCCCTTCACTCCTAGGGCCTCAGTTCCCATCTATAGTTGGATGACTCAGTCCATTCTCAGACACAGACTCTGTTCTGAGCTGCATGCTGATTACCTTCTGGATAGTAACTCTGATCTTATGGCTAATACCTATCTAGTACCTCATGTCAAAACTTGAACTCTTTCGTATGTCCCCAGATTCCTGTCCCTGTAAGCTCTCCACTCATTCACGCACTCATTTATTTATTCATTCATTTAGTTATTTAGCAAATATTTGCTGAGTACCTACCATACACTTGGTGCTGCCTGAGCTGTTGGAGACTCTTGCTTTCATAAGAGCATACACTTAGAAGTTAGGAGATAGCAGTTAGCTGATAATAAATACCAAAGAAACTAAAAGCAGATAGTGAGAAGGACTGTAAAATAAAAATAAAAAAGCCGATAGGGTGGTCAAGGAGGGTCTCTTGAGGAGGGGGCATTTCAGGAGGGACCTGATGGATGAGAAGGAACCAGTGATGTGAATTTGGAGAATGTCTACTTCAGGTACAGAACAGTTGATGAAGGGAGCTGAAGGTGGAGACAAGCTTGAGGTAGGCAGGGGAACGCAGCAGGGCAGTCTGGTGAGCCACACCAAGCGAGGTGGGGATGGAGAGGTGGCCAGGACCCAGACATGATAGGCTTTGAAGGCCTCAGTAAGTGTGGTCCAGAGGTGACGAGACAGCATTGATGCGGCCCTACCATCGAGCCAGAAGCCCAAGCCTCATTGTTGATTCCTCTTTTTCCTCATTCCTCTCTCTAATCTATCTCTATGCCTTTCTCTGTCCCCAGAACTTCTCAGGTCTCTTACCACCCCCTACCCAGTCCACACCATCATAATTCAGGGCGGCTTCTCGCTGGTCTTTCTGCCTTTACACTTGCCCACTTACAGCTTGGTCTCTACCTCACTGCCAGAATGAGATTTCTGGAAAGCAACTTTGTTCAAGTCAGTCTCAGCATAGAGACATTCAGTACTTCCAACCATCTTATGCTCCGCCACCCACCGTGTACACACACACACACACACACACACACACACACACAGAGAGAGAGAGAGAGAGAGAGAGAGAGAGAGAGAGACTGGAGCTGATCTTCCAGCCCTTCTGCACTGCATACCCTTGGCCCCGGGAGGAGCCTCTCTGACTAGGCACACTTAGTCCCTGTGCATTCTCTTCCTTCTGTCCCCATTCCCGCTACTGAATGACCTCAGTGCACCTCTGGGTCCTAATGTTCCTGTCCCTGATGGCTTTGTCTTGATTAACGACCTCCTGTGTGCGCTCACTGCCTCTTGGGTGTTGTTCCTTCCCATCTTAGTGCCACTCCATAGTTTACTCATCTGTCTTCCCATCGGAGTGTGAGCTCTGTCTTATTCCCTTCTGTGCCTCCATGCTTAGCACAGTGCCCACAACTAGTAGATGTTTAAAACATTTGTTTTTGATTGGGGGGCAGCTGGGTGGCTCAGTTGGTTGAGCATCTTCGGCTCAGGTCATGATCTCATGGCTTGTGAGTTTGAGCTCCACACTGGGCTCTGTGCTGACAGCTCCGATTCTGTCTTTGTCTCTGTCTCTCTGCCCCTCCCCTGCTCACGCTCTCTCTCTCTCTCTCTCTCAAATATAAATAAACATTAAAAAATAAAAAAAAACTTTTGATTGAACACACGGATATATATGTATAACTCAAACAGCCAAAAATGTGACTATTTTGTAGAACACCTTCTATTTACAAAAGCTAGCCAAGTTCAGTAATGCTGGGAGATAGGAGTCATTTCTTGTCACAGAAGTAGGAGTAGGTGGATGGAAGGGAAAAAGGAGCATCCCTTCAAGACAGAGAGCAAAGACGTTCTGCTTAGGGCAGCAGAGAGAATATTGAGCCTGGGGTCAGAACACAAGTCGAATCTTTAATATTATTCATTGGGTGACTTTGGTGAAGTAACTTACCTAGTACATGTTCAGAAGCCCGAGAACTGCATTCAAATCTGGCTCTGGCATTTTCTAATTGTGACTTTGGGCAAATTACTTATCCTCTGGAGAATGGGAAAGCCAGTTGTACTCAGCTTTCTGAAGCTTTAATTGAGAAATAAAATGGTAAGATTAAATTTAAAGTGTACATCATGGTGATTTGATATGTATGTATACATTATATAAAGAATCTTCTCATCTGGTTAGCACATTCTTCACCTCATATATATATTTATGCTTTTAAAGTTTCTTTGGTGAGTATGTTTAAATTCTATTCTCAGCAAATTTTCAATTATACAATATAGTGTAATCAGCTGTAGTCACCATGTTTTGCATTGGCTCCACAGACCTTACTCATCTTAGAGTTAAGAATTTATACCCTTTTGCCAGCCTCTCCCTATTTCCCCTACCCCAGCCTCTGGAAGCTACTTTTCTACTCTCTATACTATGAATTTGACTCCCCCCCCCACCCCAGATTCTGCATGTAAATGATACCATGCAATATTGTCTTTCTCTGTCTGGCTTATTTCACTCAGTATTGCTGTGAGGATTAAATGAGATAAGGAAGGTGCGTAGAGAAGTGTCTGACAATATTACTATTGTTATCATTAGTACTAAGAGATAGGAATATTTTTCTGACAAAAATTACTATTGTTATAATTAGTACTAAAATATAGTATTTTCTTTCTTCCTCTTTAGTTCCGCCCCTTCTTTCTTTCTTCCTTTGTTTCTTTCTCTCTCTCTTTCGTTCATGGGCTTCACATCCATTGTGGAGCCCAATGTGGGGCTTGAACTCATGACCCTGAGCTTAAGACCTGAGCTGAGATCAAGAGTCTGACACTTAACCAGCTGAGCCACCAAGCGCCCCGAGATAGGGATATTTTCATTAAGAGGTTGACCAAGTATGATAATTTTTAAAAAGCAATATTGATTGTAAACTAGTATAGAAGTATATTTAGGTAGAATGAGTGTAGGGCTGGGAAGAAGTGAAAAATGGGATATATGTGGTAAGGTTCAGGGAAAGAGTTTGTGAGCTCTCCCAGAGGCATTGTGGTGCTCAGGAGTCTCCTGAGAAGAAGTCTCTGAGCATTCTTCTGCCTCCTTCAGTGCTGCTCACTCCTCTCTCCAGCTGATCATAGAAATGCCAAGTCCATTACTTCCACTGCAGCCCTATCTCTGTCCCCATCTGCTGCTCCTCTTGATACCTTTGGCTTCAGGTTTCTGTTTAGAACCACAAGAGAGAAGTCAAAGTTGCCATGGTCCATAGATCACTCTTCTTAGGTTTTGGGTGAGATCAGATGAACCCAGTGGATTTTCAAACCTTCACCCTGTCACTGACCAAACTTCTCATGTTTCTATGAGTAGAACCATCTACTCAAAGCACAGAGAAATCGGATGCAACATGGCTTGACAGTTCAGTTCCATTCAACTAGCATTTTCAAGCTCCTATAGGCTACTTCATTCTATGTTTCTTAGAGATGTCATTAAGGTAGTGTAAATAAAACATGGGCAATAAGTGGTTGAGTAAAAGCAGAGGATAAGAAAAGGGAGGGGAGCTTCTGTGTAAGTTTTCTAAGAGAGCTGTGACACTGGTGATGGGGAATTGAAGGATAAACAGAAGTTCTGAACTCTCAGAAGGGCAGTCGATTTGAGGAAGTTGGAGGCAGTGTTGTGGATGTGTCATAAACATTTAGGATGATACTGATTATGGGTATGCTCTTCCAATCTGGAGCGATCTCAGACTGTAAAAAGAAGTCAGAGGAGGGGGGTGGGCGAAAACAGTAATGACCTAGCCTGTGGCTTAGAGTTGGCGGTTCCTTGGGTAGCGTTTGAGTGCGAACTGTATAAGTGTACAGGGCATTTAGAAAGAGGGGTAGTGAAGTTTCTTCTGGGATTTCATTAAGTCCCTTTCTAGACATCTTATTGTTTTGGAAATTGAATAAACTCTTTCAGGACACCAGAGCTAATTAATACACTTGGTAATCTGCTACTTCATTAAGTGGAGCTCCTTAAGGATCCCTTGCAGTTGCAAAATGTGCCTTCTAGGAATCATTTTGTTGCTTTTCAGTAATAATAACAATAGATGTGAGCTGTTGGCCATTTAACAGTGTGGTAGGCACTGTGCTCAGAGCTTTATCTACGTCTCCTGTCTTCTGCACACAATCCTGTGGGGACGATTGTCCCCAGCGCATTTCCAAAGCCTTGATCCCCTTATTGGCTGCCATGTCATACGCTGCAAGTGTTTCCCTGGCACCCTCATCTCATTAGCTATGTAATATTGTAAAATGAAGAGGACTCAAAAATCTGCTCACTGGAAATGTATTGGTCTGAATGAACCTGCTGGCCATGTAACCAAACCAAAAGCAGATGTAATAAAAAAAAAAAACATTCCACAGAATACATTTGAAGATATTTAGTCCTGGTCTCTGAATTTTAAAACCATTTCCTTTGATGCATTTTGTCAATTTTCAACCCTAGGAAAAATGGAGGTCTCTATTTTCTAGCCTTATCTTTTTATTCAGAAAATTAATCTTATTATGTTCCTCTTACCTCTTTTCATTCCATTTAGCCTCTCTTATGATGGTTATCTATCATTCCTATTAGGTAAATTGATCCATTTCCAAACTTTAATTAGCATTTTGTTACTGATTAAACTTAGAGGTCATGTGCTATTCATGGAATTAATGAGAATATTATGTGTCGTGGTTATTTTAAAATGCAATTTTATTGATTTCAGATCTAAAACCATTACATCTGTCAAGAGAGCAACGTGTTGGGGCGATATGATGCCTTCACTGTTACTAGTTCAAGATTTGTCTGCTAGTTTCAAGGATTTTCATTTTGAAATGTCAAAACTAAAAAGGGAAACAAAAATAACATTAACAGACCCACGTAGAAAATTATATTATTTGAGGATGTCAAATTGGAAGATGGAACATGTTTTTTGCAGACTTTCCTGCTTCCTGAAAATAGCAGTGAATAACAGAGACAATCTTTAATGCCATCTTTGAGGTTTTGCTTGATAAAAAGAACTGCTGTATAGCTTCGGAGGTTTTTTTTTTTTTAAACCCTTTGCAGAAATAGTTTATCCTTTCCAGAGCATCTTCTTGTCTCCGTGCATAAGTGCACTCCCAGTGGCATGCTTAATCCATCTTCACAGCCCTACATATCTTCGAGTGTGTGCATAAATTCTGTCAGGAAGGAACTACGACCTCGTTGTGAGTAACTGCAAGCAGTGCTGTGCATGGTGCTCTATGGCCTGATGTAAAACATGGCCCTGGGTGATCACTGTCTACTTTGTTAAGGTTATGTAGTTGGACGGGACCTCCTTGCCATGGTGGTCACCATCACTGAGGATTTGTTGTAGAGCCGGTGCCCAAAAAGCATCCCTTTCCATACAAGGTCATCCATCCCCCACTTCTGCAGGTGGTCCTAGCTGGCTCAAAGTCATGTAACCCCTCTCTGCCTCAGTTTTCTCCTTCGCCAAATGGGGGCATTATTACACCTTAACCACAAATTCACGACATGAATAAAATGAAGTAGAGCGTCCAGAACATCTCAAGCAGTGCGTGGCACATAGTAAAATATGCTCTCGGTAAATGTTAGTTTAAAGCAATTTTTTTTTTTCTCGGTTCTTCAGAACAGGCGTGAGTTCATCAATCTCAGGAACCACATGATTTCTTTCTATTTTTGATCTGCTTTTACTGGTGTGCTTTTTCCTGAAGTGGAAGGCATAATTTTGTACTCTTCTAGTGTGTTCCTGAGAGCACAGATGTGAGTGAAGGTGAAGAGCGATTTAGTGTGAAGTGTCACGCTGGGTCAGCATGCTAACTGCTTCCTCTCTGCAATGTCTGTGAAGGCGGGGGCAGCCACCACTGGTGGCCCACAGAATCGTTAGAGCAGCGTACCAGCCTCCTGTGCAGATCCTCTCCTCTTATCGGGTCTCTGCTTTCCTTGTCGCTTTAGTTTCTCCGCTGCTCTGTCCCCCTTGGTCTCTTTGGATTATTACGCATGTCTGTTGGGCTTCTTTTTTTTATTAAAAAATTTTTTTGTCTGTTTATTTATTTTTGAGAGAGAAAGACAGAGCATGAGCAGGGGAGGGGCAGAGAGAGGGAGACACCAAATCTGTAGCAGGCTCCAGGCTCCAGGCTCTGAGCTCCAAGCACAGAGCCTAATGTGGGGCTCGAACTCATGAAACGGGAGTTTGTGACCTGAGCCAAAGTTGGATGCTTAACCGACTGAGACACCCAGGCACACTATGTCTGTTGCGTTTCTGATTAGCATCTCCTTAAACGCCTCCCCTCAGAAGAAGGTCTCCTCAGCTCTCTACTATCTGGAGGGTAAATCAGACAGGAAGGGGAAAGGTGCTGTGTTGACCAGAATCCCCACAACAGTCCGATGACTGTAGGCATTTATTATCCTTGTGTGCAGTTGGTAATAAACAGCACAGACAGAATTAATAACCTCCGAAGGCTGTAGGACTGATTAATGATATTCTGGGTCTTGAGGACCATGTTGATGATGATTAGTTGGTGACTTCAATAAGTGTGTGGGGACTTAGGAAGGCAGTGGTGTTACCTGCTCACCCTACGGCATGGTGTTGCCGGCGTGGGGAGAGCCGTCCTAGGCAGGTGTTAGAGATCTCAGAGGGACCTTTACAAGAAGGTCATGAGAGAAACAGCTCCATACACGTGGCAGATACAGCTGGTTTCTACCCAGTAAAACTTTCTCCTTTCTTTGTTTCAGGATCCCACTGTTAGCTACCCCTGTTCCTGTGTGATACAGTCACCTTTTCCCAGCCTTCCTTGAAGCTAGGAGTGGCCATGTAACAACTCTGGTTGGTGGGTTGTACATGAAGTATTGGTGAGGCTTGTGAGAATCCTGCATCCTCGGAAGGATGCCATTTTCTGTTCTGACTTCTCTTTTCCTGGCCTACACCTCAGACCAGATGACCTTGAGGGGGGGCCATACCCTAGCAAATCTGTTCCCTGGTGACAGCACTGAGTGTCACACCAGCCCTGACTGCCTCTCTGGACTACATTATGTAAGAAACTTCTGTCTTTTTCACCACCACATGTGCACAAGAAACACAGTTAAGTCTGTGTTACGTCTACAGTTAAGCAAAATAGCATTTAGAAGAAAACTATACAAATAGAAGGTGGGAGAGAAACAGCGTAAGGACAGTGCAAACAGGCACAAAGGGCCAAAGCAAACACCAGAGAAAATGCCCAAGGACCCAGCGTCCTGAGGAAAGGACAGAGGAACTCTCGGTGTTCAGGAATCCAAGGTATAAAGGATAGGTGAGCTGGCTTTCTGTTATCACCACTGGATCCAAGATACAGGAATCAGCTATGGGTTAGTGGCTCACTCATTCATTGTCTGACCCCCTTCAATCGTGAGGCCATTGAGAGTGACAGCAGTGGACCCGGCATTGGGAAATGCCAGCCACATATTCAGACAACCTATCTTTTGGGCGAAGGACCATGTGGCTTATATTTGGTCATTGCTACCAACCACTGTATCTGCTGAGCATCTGCTATGGGCCACAGTGGGGTCCTCTCCAGCCTTATTGTTCATTGCTCCCAGACACTAATGGGGCTAAATTTACTTATCTTCCACATGCCTATTTTCCTTTGGTCAGTGCTACAACCCCAAGGTCACACATCACCCCTAAACTATTATCTTCACGAACCAAACCTCCACTCTTCTCTCTTCCTATTCTTTTTACATCTCCAAATATTTTCCCATCTTCTTGATTTGAGTTGTAACCTGGCTGGCCCCCAAGGATGTGGTCCCCAAGCCTGGTCCCCAAGGCTTTTCCTATAGCTCTTTCAATGGTCAGGAGTCAAACTTCTCACAACCTTTGTTTCTCAGGGGTAGGAAATGCCTTCCTTGCTCTGAAATGCAGCTTTCTGATCAGCATTTCTGCACCATTCTGAGGCTCATGCCACTGGTTCTATTATTCTGTCTGCCTGCAACCTCCAAATGGATCTATATAATTCGTGGAGGACTGCTTCATTGGCAGTGATCTAAGTATATTTAATAAGTAGGTGATAGGAATTTTCTTTGGCTTTTAGGGCTAATGTGCATCTGAATACTAACAACGTATAGATTAATTTGCTTTATGGAATTAAAATGGGACCTTAGCAACATGAAATTGTATCTCCATGTCTACAGCTGAACAATTATAGTGAAGGTGAGGTTTTGTATATAGGATATAGATTGCTTTACTTAAAAAAGAAACGACCACAGAGAATCTCTTGATAGTTACATTTCTCAATTATATTGTTTATAAAATTAATCACAAGGTCACTGGATAGGAATTAGTGGGCTGTTATGTAGCCAAGTACCTAGTCAGCATTAGTTCACTTTAAAAACTATTAGCTGTAAAGAGATGAGAACTGTTAAATATCTGTTGATTTTTTTGGTTCTGATTTCTGCATCACTTCTGTGTGTATCATGTCACTTTTCATTTTTTTAATGTTTATTTTTTGAGAGAAAAAGCACGCGCCCACGCACGTGTATCTACGTGAGCTGTATCTCACGTGAGCTCCCCTTCTTATCATTACACACACACACACTCTCTCTCTCTCTCTCTCTCTCTCTCTCTCTCTGAAGCAGGCTCCAGGCTCGAGCTGTCAGCACAGGGCCCGATGAAGGGTTCACACCCACAAACTGCTAGATCATGACTGGAGCTGAAGTCGGATGCTTAACTGACTGAGCCACCCAGGTGCCCCCATTTTTAATTTTGTAAGTTAAACTATAACTTCTTCTAAGACAAGGCTGAGGCTCTTGCAAACCATACTATGCTTTATTTTAGAATTTGACCTGAAAGTAGAAGGTGGGCCTACCAGGATACAACTCATTGACAATCTTACTCATCTTTGCTAAGAAAAGCCTAGGAATGCGTTTTAGCCAGTGTCAAAGTCAAAAGACCTACAGATTCTGGTTTAATGTGATTATTTGAATAGTTTGCTAGAAGCCCAAGTGCATATAAGATTAAAATTAAACTTTCTCTAGAGTTACAGACTGCTATGCCCTTTCCAGGAGGGAAATAATATTTCTGACACTGATAATGAATTACAGCCATTAATTCAATACAGTGTTTCAAGTCTCCAAATAAAAACTACAGACCATGCTTAGTTCCATACTCTCCGTATGACTGTAACTTTCACTCAGTCCTAGCCTGTTCTCCCTTCCCCTTTTTGTGTGTGTTCTAGTGCTACCCAGGGGCTTGATCAGGACAAAGCCAAGGCCAAGAAACTTAACGGCTACGAGTCCATGGCAAGCAGCCATGGTATTCTGCCTGGTTATCTCTGAGATTAGAGACACAGTTGATAAATGCCAGCCTGCCAAGCATTTATTACCACATCCCAGCTGTGCGTGGGGCTGGGTGTACATCCCTCAGACGGCTGTTTGCAGATGCACCTGTGTCACTCTGAGCTCTGGCATGCCTCAGAATTTCTGATGATGGTGGCTAAATAGATGGAGCTATTTGGGGCCTGATGTAAGGGACAAAACTCCTTGCCTAAAAGGAAGCTTGGCCTGCAAAATGGCATCATCAGAAATTCAGATGAGAGCATATCTGCTTTCCAATTAGTTTCCATTTCAAATTTGTAAATCCCTAGCATGGTGGGAGCTATCCTAGATTAGTCTGGTTGGAATAATGATATCTTTACACCCCAGCTTTCTGTGACTAATATTGGTCTTCACTTGTGAAGTCTACAGGAAATTTAACAAAATAGAAAAATTTAGAAATTGATGTAGAAAGTGAAAGTCCATCATTTTTATGGGAAGTTGTGTTTGGTGCCATTGCATGAATGATGCTACATTAATTTTTAATTCCTGTTGCATAGTATCTCTTTCAGTGCTCAAGGTACACAGCTCTATGAACCATGTAATATGTTGGTTAGCACTATTCTTAGGGTGTAAACTTCAGATATGACTGTAAAGATACTAAATAATGATCTGATGACTCTCTAGATCACCTGCTTTTATAGCCCTCTGTAAGTACCATGTGGAAACTACATGAATGGATTTTCATGAAACTGATGAGGGTGTCTATTTAATACTTACTAGGTAATAAGGGTAGCAAAGTTTCATAGTTAAATAGATTTCCATCTATATATTTGTCACATTTGTTCAGTGTCAGTGCACAGAAAAATACTTGTATGTATATGTATACACACGCGCGCACACACACACACACACACACACACAATGATACATTGCAGTGGCTATAAAAGGTTTCATCCCCTAAATCCTTTTAAAACATGGATTGATCTGACACCAATGGAACTTGTTATAATGAGTCACATCAGAGAACTGCATATTATTTTTTAAAGTTTATTTATTTATTTTGAGAGAAAAAGAGAGAGAATGCATGCATGCACACATGAATAGGGGAGGTGCAGAGAGAAAGGGAGAGAGAGAATCCCAAGCAGGCTCTATGCTGACAGCATGGAGCCCAACTCAGGGCTCAAACCCATGAATCATGAGATCTAGATCGGAGAGAAAATCAAGAGTCAGCTACTTAACCCACTGAGCCGCTCAAGACCCCTGAGAACTACATTTTAATACCTTGATACCTTCTGAAGCCATTTGAGGGGGTGAAAGGGAAATGTATATTCCTTATTCAGGTACTCCTCACATCCATTTGAAATTCCTGATGAAAGGATTTAATGCTTTCTAGCTACTAGCCCCTGTGCAAGCTACTTCCGCTTTATGTAACTGCAGTGAGTTCATCAAATGCCTTAGTTCTTATTTCCTACCCTAATCATCTACAGCCATTAACACTGAGGTCCCATTGCAAAGTGATACTGCATGTCATATTTCTCTGGTGCTGTGGCACCTTCTGACCATGCTGTGACAAGCTGTATTTCAGGATCCCTGATGCAACCCTAAGACAGGGGAGCCTCCCCTTCAGCTACAGAGCCCCTCCTGGGATTCCCCAAAGAGGCGGACAGCTTTCTTTCCATCATGTCCACGGTCCCAGGAACTCTCAAGGAATTCTCACTTCTCAAAATTGTAGGATCCCATCTCAAAACCAGCTTTCAAAAGCAGAAAATAATGGACACTAGGAATTAAGGAAGTGATAAATGTAAGCTAAACGATTTGTATTTCTATTTCATAGCGCTCTCATGTTGGTAAACTTTCTGATGTTGAATGGTCTTCACTTGACTTGTGGTTCTGAAGAAGAGAAGGGTTTTTTTTTTTTCTTATAACCTTCCTGGGGGGGGGCACTTCTCTGCTATCCACTGTTAGGTCACAGTTGGGTGGGCTTTGGCCTGGTGTGGTGTGTCCTGAGGTGTGATCTTGGGTCCCCAGGTACTCGGCAATTCCCCAGCTCAGGTACTGTAGCCTTAGCAGAAGTTAAGGAGAACAGATGTCTTTCTATATTTTTTCCTTCTATTACATCACCTTCATCATCTGTGTGTGCCATCATCATTATCACGGTTACTATTACTTCTATTTTTATTATCATGGTTCTTATTTGGCTGGCAAGATAAACTTCCAGCCCTTGGGATTATGCAAAGCTTACCAGTGTCAGTCATCAGGAGGACCTGTCTCCTGCACTCACCCCACTACAAACCTGGCCCGCTGCACCTCTGGGGTCAGGTCAGCAGTGTCCATGCGAGTGACAGCACCGTGGCCACAATTCTCAGCCTGCTCAGTTGTGTTTGCATAAACAGATGTGCGACAGGCTTGGTGAGTTCCCGTCTAGTACTTTGCAGGACTGAATTAGATGCTCCAGTTTTTAGAGGACAGAGTTATGTATCGTCTAAATGTGTTTTAGATTGTGAGAATGTTGAAACTCTTTACTTATATGTTTTCTATTATTTTATTAGGACTTTCTTACTCCAAAAAGCTTTATTTTCTTCTCCTCTAGGGAAAAAAAAAGATAATAAAAAGGATACTACTTTCCGGTGGAAGTATGATACCACAGGTGGCTGTCTTTGTATTGTGTTTGTGGGAAACTTAAAATTTTACATTCAGGTTGCATAGAACTCACCTAAATGTCTACACAGTGCAGTGATATACTACTTCTTTTCTTCTGCTTACCGTCTTCTTGGGAAGAAAACACACAGCCTTTTATAGATATTAACTCTCAACAACCCCAGAGGACAAGATAAATGGCAGCCTGAAAGAAAGTTTTCTGAAAGAAAGACCATTTTCTTGACATCATAGAGTACACCAGAAACAAGAAAGCTCTGTTAATTTCACCATTTCTCAAATGAGACTATTTCCTGATTAGGATGATTCTACCAATTTGGATATACTCTTCTAACTGAAAAATTTATATCAAAAGGAACTTTTATCTGACTGGTCATTTGCTGCCAGGCACACTAATAGGAAAATATCTCTAGGGTAAAAATTAAAAGAAAGCTTTTTGTAGAATATTAAAAATATTATAAAAGAAATACTGGCATCAGTTTTGATGCCTGGGTATTGTAGCAGTGCATATAAGAAAACTTGATTTCTTGATATATCATTATACATGCTAGGCACATGGTAGGTACTCAATATATATGTCATTGCTTTGAACATTTCTGTGAAAGCCTATTTCCACTGTGGATTGTTTGCCTGTGGTTTAAAAGTTGAAGTCCTATTTAACTTATTGTCTTCAAAAGATACATATTATTAGGATACGATGACACTCTGTGCACATCTCTTTCAATAACAATGATCTTTACAAAATTTGAGAAAATTCGAAAATTTTTTGAATCGGTTTGTAGATCTAGTCCACATGTATTCAAGCTACATAAATAGAGTCAATTTTATATTGTCAAAGAAAAACAAAATACACGTAGGGTTGAAAATGGGTCCCAAATGCCAAGTTACTTTCTAGAGTTCGGATTATTTTATTCTCTTGATACAATTTTGGGGGGCAAACAGGGCAAGAAGTTTGGAAATAGGAGGACCGGGGTGGAGTGTACTGAAAAATAGATGTCATACAGGTTTGCTATTTCAGTGGTGAAGAATTCTATTGCTGAACATGGCAAACTCACATGTTCAAATAATAGTATTTCATTTTTCATTGCTCTATATAGTAAGTGACTAGATTAACTATTGAAAATATATCTTCTTTCTCTAGAATCCAAAGAGAGAAGAAAATTTCACCAGCTAAATTTATTAACTTGCACTGCTAAAGCAGATGGTATGATAGGAAAATATTGATTTTTCTATACTGACAGAGCAGCTGATAACTTATTTTTGGTTTGACTTAATGTATAAACTGTGAGTTAGGTCAAGGGATTTTTATGCTATTTTGTACTGGCTTATCTTGGACCTTACAAATCCAAATATTGACTTTTCAAGGGGAAAAATTTAATTTAACCCATTGGGGTTTTCATAAGACAGCCACAGATTTTCCTTAAAATTTGGCCCCCTTGTACAAGTACTTGTTATCTATTCCCCATCACGTAGCCATAAAAAGGGCACCATTCGGTACTGGAGGGTAGGGTGGCTGTTTCCACACAGATTCTTCTTCTTGTGGTCCCTGTGTTTCTTTGCTCTCTACAGTTGCTGAGGATATATTCTTAACGATTTGTTTTGTCCACACCTAAAGATTCTGCATTATGCTTCTATAGGGTCTCCTTTTTTTCCTGTCTGTGATATGGCAGTTGAGGTGAAGACCAAGGTAAGTGAAAATGAATGTCCTCTACTCTGTAGTTTATAACAGACTCTCATCGCATGGCAGGACGTTTTGATGTCTGAGTAGTGAATCTCAGTGTCCATCTGTCTCGCACACAAGTAGTGGCCCTCTATAAAAGAAGAGAAACAGGAAAATCCCTGGAATCACTTTTGTATGGGGATCTAATATCTATGTGTTTCATTCTCAGAGATAAGCAAAATACATTCGCTTTTGCAAGTGGATCCCGGATGCTAAGTTTGGATATTTTGATAATGGGATGATATTATAGAGTATATGTGTCGTAGACCTCCATGTCCTTATTTCACCCATTACACCTACTTTCATTAGTGGGGTTCTTTTACTCTCTGTTTTTTTATTATGAATTTTTTTAAACCAATATAAAAGTAATGTAAAAATATCCTTGAGTCCCCAGATTAAGGGAAACAAAAGAAAACAAATACAGTTGAAGATCCCTGTGTAGCCTATCAGGTCTTCTGACCTTTTTCCTAGATGCAATCCTAACTTAAGTATGGTGTGATCAATTTCTGCACATTTGTATACTTTCACTATGTATGCATGCTTATCTAAACCAAAAATGAGATGATCATTTTGCATATATAAAAAACTTTATATAAAAGGTATGAGGATACCTGCTATACTTCCATAATCTGCTTTTTTTTTTTTTAGCTCACCATTGTGATTTTGGAGATTAATCACATGAATACATATAGATATAGTTTATTTTTATTGCACTACACTTTTGCATTGCATGAATTTATCCCATTTTATTCATCCTTCCTCTCATTGATGGGCATTTTGATTTTCTCAATATAGGAAGCTGACAAAATCTGTATTTCTATGTGCACACCTCTGAGATTTTTCTCCAGGGCATCTACCTAGGAGTGGAATTGCTGGGTTGTAGGACATACACATCTTTAACTTTACTAAATACTGCCAAATTGCTCTCCAATTAGGCTTGCATCAGTGGCATGTAAGAACTCTAGCTGCTCCATATCCTCACCAGCAGTGGTATAGGCAGACTTTCAGTTTTAATTTTCATTGTCAGTCTGGTGCATACAAATAGTATCTTATATTTTTTATTCACTCTTCCCTGATAACTAATAAGGTTAATCAGCTTTTCATATTATTGGTCACTTAAGTTTTTTTCTTCAGTGAGTTATATTTTAATGGAGGTGTGGGGTTTTTTGTTTTTGTTTTTGTTTTTGGTGTGGTTTTCTTAGTTCAGGGTGCTATAACAAATATACCATAGCCTGGATGGCTTATAAACTAGGGAAATTTATTTCTCAGAGTTCTGGAGTCTGGACGTCTGAGATCAGAGTGCTACATGCTTGGGTTCTGATAAGGTCCTCTTTCAATGTACAGAATGCCAACTGCTGGTATCCTCACTTGATGGAGAGAGAGGTGCCCATCACCCACTTTTCCCTCTCCTCCACTCCCCATCAACCCTCAGTTTGTTCTCAGTATTTAAGAGTCTCTTATAGTTTGCCTCCCTCCCTCTCTGTAACTTTTTTCTCCCCTTCCTCTCCCCCATGGTCTTCTGTTAAGTTTCTCAAGATCCACATATGAGTGAAGACATATGGTATCTGTCTTTCTCTGCCTGACTTATTTCACTTAGCGTAATACCCTCCAGTCCCATCCATGTTGCTACAAATGGCCAGATTTCATTCTTTCTCATTGCCATGTAGTATTCCATTGTGTAGATAAACCACATCTTCTTGATCCATTCATCAGTTGATGGACACTTAGGCTCTTTCCATGATTTGGCTATTGTTGAAAGTGATGCTATGAACATTGGGGTACATGTGCCCCTATGCATCAGCACTTCTGTATCCCTTGGGTAAATTCCTAGCAGTGCTATTGCTGGGTCATAGGGGAGTTCTATTGTTAATTTTTTGAGGAACCTCCACACTGTTTTCCAGAGTGGCTGTACCAGTTTGCATTCCCACCAACAGTGTAAGAGGGTGCCCATTTCTCCACATCTTTGCCAGCATCTATAGTCTCCTGATTTGTTCATTTTAGCCACTCTGACTGGTGTGAGGTGGTATCTCAGTGTGATTTTGATTGGTATTTCCCTGATGATGAGTGACGTTAAGCATTGCTTCATGTGTCTCTTGGCCATCTGGATGTCTTCTTAGAGAACTGTCTATTCATGTCTTCTGCCCATTTCTTTACTGGATTGTTTGTTTTTTGGGTGTGGAGTTTGGTGAGCTCCTTATAGATTTTGCATACTAGCCCTTTATCTGATCTGTCATTTGCAAATCTTTTTGTATTCTGTCAGTTGCCTTTTAGCTTGGATGATTGTTTCCTTTGCTGTGCAGAAGCTTTTTATCTTGATGAGGTCTCAGTAGTTCATTTTTGCTCTTGATTCCTTTGCCTTTGGAGAAGTGTTGAGCAAGAAATTGCTGCGGCTGAGGTCAAGAAGGTTGTTTCCTGCTTTCTTCTCTAGGATTTTGACTATTTCCTGTCTCACATTCAGGCCCTTCATCCATTTTGAGTTTATTTTTGTGTATGGTGTAAGAAAGTGGTCTAGTTTCATTCTTTTGCATGTTGCTGTCCAGTTCTCCCAGCACCATCTGTTAAAGAGATTGTCTTTTGTCCATTGGATACTGTTTTTATTCATTTTTTAAAAAACCATTTCTTTGGTTGAACTATAATTTTTATATTTAATATCTATTTCAGTCTTTTCCTTTTAGTTTCTTTTTTTATTAAATTTTTTAAACTTAATGTTTACTAATTTTGAGAGAGAGAGAGACAGACCGCAAGCAAAGGAGAGGCAGAGCGAGGGAGACATACAACCTGAAGCAGGCTCTCAGCTCTAGGCTGTTAGCATGGAGCCCAACGTGTGGGTTGAACTCGTGAGCCGTGAGATCATGAGCTGAGCTGAACTCAGACGTTCAACCGAGCCACCCAGGCGCCCCAGTTTTTCTTTTTTAAGTTTATTTATTTATTTTGAGACAGAGGGAGAGGGAGAGAGAGAGAGAGAGAGAGAGAGAGAGAGAGAGAGAGAGAGAGAGGGAGAGAGGAGACAGAGAGAGAGAGAGAAGGCAAATGGGCGAGGGGCAGAGAGAGGGAGAGAGAATTTCAAGCAGGTTCTTCACTGTCAGCACAAAACACCACTTGGGGCTTAATCTCATGAACCATGAGATTATGACCTGAGCTGAAACCCAGTCAGACACCTAATCGACTTAGTCACCCAGACTCCCTACCCTCTCCCCTCTTTTAAAAAATTTATTTATGTTAGTCTCTTGGTTAAGACATCATTCCCTAACTCCAGATCATTAAAAAGCTCCCCTAGAGTTTTACTGTCTGCCTTTTCATTTTTGTAGTTTGTATTTTTGTGACTACATTCTACTTTTATAATCTTAGAAACATGAATCACTAGTGTATACGTTTGCACCAGTCAGTCCAGGATCCAGAATTCCATCTGTAGACCATTTCTATGGGAAATTCATCTATACTCAGCATCTTTGTGAGTTCATACATTTTGCAGGATTTTACTTGGGTAAGTGGAAGCAGTGGTAAGGAGGAATTACATGAAGGTACTGTGCTCTCGTATCCCACCAAGCCTCCAGGGAGTATAATCTCACCTCATCTCTGGTGATTTCTCTCTTGGGGAATAGCCCTGCCATGGTGATCTGTTTCCTCCAGAGTCCTCGAGTTTCCCATCCCATTAAAATTAAAAAAAAAAAAAAATCCTTTATTGCTTATAAAGACTGTATTAACTGGATAAGTGTCTGAGGTGGGCTACCTATGCCCCAAGATGATTATTTTAAAGTTTATTAAATACTGTGGATGTGCATTATTGAGGGCCTAGAATTGCTCTAAATTTAACTGAGCCTGGAGCTGTGAGTAGCCAACCTTGTGACCTGAATATCTCTTTAGTTAGCATAATTAGGAGATCTCCAGATTGTAGAAATATCCATCTCTAAAATTTTAAAAAGGAAATCAAGCAAGGGGCTTTATTATTTGAAAGTAAATGAAGATGACCATTATAGCTTTAAGAGCAAAATGAGGAATTGGAGGTTTAGCCATTTGAAGGACAGCTGAACTCTGAGGAAAAGAGAGATATGTTGCTTAGCATGTGAGCTGAGTAGTAGCAGAGATGTGTAGTTTGTCTGATGAAATATTTCTAATCCCCACCTTTTTGCTCACCTCTGCTCTGCCTCGAGACTCATTGTGCCCATGTGGGAGGGGGTGGGGAGGGAGTGTTGAGAGGAAGGAAGGTTTCTGGGTGAGGTGAGGTTGGTGGTAATGGCAGCTTGCCTTTCACGCCCTTCATCTCTCAGTCTAAATGTCTGCATTGCAACAGCAGCTTCAAAATATCATGGGCCTGTTTTGTCCAATTTGCGATGCAGCATGTAAGCAATATTCCCCAAAGAAGCAGGAGGCTGTTTTGTGATATGTCACGTGCTTATGTATAGCTTTCAGCTCACCCAGTGATTAGTAATTCCTGGTTGCTAATGGGTAACGAGACACAACTCGGATAGCTTGGAAAGAAAATCATTGGTCATTCCATTAAATTGAATTCTAGATGTGCACTGCCGGTGGCAGTGGCTATATCCAGCCAATCATATAAAGAAATGTTGCCCTTCCCAAGTGTGCCTGTCAGAATCATTGCTGGGGGATATAAAATTGTATGTCATCTCTTACAGTAATGTGAGAAATGAATATGAAGGAAGACTTAATGGAAAGCTACAAAATGAGAGTTTAAAATTTGTTTTTTTAATCTAAAATGTTTTATTAGTATACATTTGTGGTTGTTAAGAGCACCTTTTCTTTTGGACTTTTTGTCTTTCTGTGTGTGTGTGTTTTTAATTTTTTAGTCAAGGTAATAGGTGCTCACTGTAGAGGATTTAGGAAAGGGAAGAATGAACATAGAGCATCATGATTAGCACATGGGCTATGATTTCAGTTCTGGCTTTGGGTTTTTGGGT
Source organism: Hyaena hyaena (assembly GCF_003009895.1). Taxonomy (NCBI): domain Eukaryota; kingdom Metazoa; phylum Chordata; class Mammalia; order Carnivora; family Hyaenidae; genus Hyaena; species Hyaena hyaena. Next base: position 1,932,091 of record NW_024080897.1, read on the forward strand.
GTATTACTTAGACCTCTCTCTGATGAGTTTTTCATCTTTGTAATGGAGTTAATAACCTCTACACACAGGGCTGTTGTGAGGATTAACTGAGATGATTGCTGGCCTTGACAATTGGGAGCTATTATTATTATGGCTCATTTGTGGGAAGCAGTAGAGAAGAGTGGTTAAAAGCGACTTCTGCCTATGCTAAAATCCCATTTCTGCCACTTCCTAGCATTATACTTTGACAAATTCCTTAACTTTTCAGTGTCTCTGTTTTCTCATCCATACAATGGGGATAATAATGATATTTAATCATAAATTAGTTCTGAGAATTGTATAAACTCACATACATAAACAACATAAAATAGTACCTACTATATGTATGGTAAGTAAATGTTAACTATTATCATTATTGTGCAATTCCTGGGCATTTAGGGCTGACATTCCAGCATATTTTACTTGTTTGTGTTGCAAATAAACTTTTTGTTCTGCTTTGTCACATAACTCACACCTGTAAGTTATGGTCCTTTTAATGACAACATAATATTCCGCTGAGTGGGCACTCCATAATTCACAGAGCCTCAGTTTTGGCGCTTTAAAGTTTGTTTCCTTTTGCCCTCTCTCTGATAAATAATAGAGAAATATTATTGTGCATACCATCTGTTGAAAATTCTGATTATTTCCCCAAAGTGGAGATTCATCTTAAATTTTACAACACTTCTTATATACAAAGAAGTATAGAAAATAATCTAAGACACCATGACCAGATTCACACAGACTAACATGTTACTGTATGTACTTTTGATTCATCCTTTGCTAAGAAATGGGTGGAAGGGGGTGGGAGGGGGTGAGAGAGGTGGTGGTGGGGGGGACACAATCTAGAAGACAGCTCCTCTTAGGAAGAGCTGAAGGCTGTCTCTGTCCCAGGCCCCTCCCTCCTACCACAGAGGTGACTTTTCATGGTATATTAACCTGGCCTGAGCATGCGTAATCTGCAGCTTCCTGTGTTCCCTGAACATACTAGGACAAGTTGCCATTTTCAAAGGGACTTTTACTAAAAATCGAGAGAAACCAAAAGCAGGAGTGTTTGAAAATACAAGACACATGGCCGTCTAACTTTCTGTCGGCACTTGTCTTGTGTTCCCTACCCTGCACACTCTTGCACTGACTCCCCTGGTCCCCTTGACCTACAGAGTGACTTGTGGCTCCGCCCTGGCTTCTCTCTGACTCTGGACCCCGCCTGCAGCTCCAGGATGCATTTCTGGAATATCCTCTCCTGCCTTGGAGCCATTGTGGGACGTCAGGGAGCAAGACAGAAGCCAGCATTGTTTCTGGGGGTCAGTATAGGATAAGCCGACTTTGGTTTGTTTTTTTTTAAATGTTTTTATTTATTTCTGAGAGAGAGACCGCGTGAGCACGGGAGGGTCAGAGAGAGAGGGAGACAGAATCTGAAACAGGCTCCAGGCTGTGAGCTGTCAGCACAGAGACCGACATGGGGCTCCAACCCACAAATCGTGAGATCCTGACCTGAGCCGAAGTTGAACGCTTAACTGACTGAGCCACCCAGGCGCCCCTGACTTTGAACATTGTGTCTACTCTAAGAACAAGGAATCTGAATTAAGAAGTAAAAGGATAGAAGACGATGAGCATTTATTGAGGGACCCCTTGTACTGGGTGTTTTATGTATATAATCTAATTTACATCTTCCTCAAAGTGCAAGATAGGGTTTATTTTTCTCACATTGATTAGTTGATGAGAAAACCGACTCTTGGAGAATTAAAGTTACTGTGCTTAGATCACCATTGCCTGTTTACGGTATTACAGAGACTGTTTTTACTCCTCCGTCCCCCTCCATCAGAGTGGAGGCTCTAGGAGACAATAAAAGAGGATTGCATTCACTCAGGGCTGATCGGCTGCCTAGCATTACCTGGCTTAATCCTCTCAACAACTTAAGGAAGTAGGTCCTATTATCTATCATCTATCTGTCATCTTTGATTTTGCAAATGAATAAACTGAGGCACAGAGAGCTTAAGCAAATCCCTGCAGAATCTCACAGTTAAGAGTAGGGCAAGAATTTGAAACCAGATAGTTTAACTGCATTCTGTACTGTTAATAACTATGTTACACTGCACAGTAGCAGTGTGTGTGTGTGTGTGTGTGTGTGTGTGTGTGTGTGTGCGTGTACACATTTCTTTGCCTATCTTATTTCTGCTGTATTTCCAGCACATGGAGTAATGCCTGGCACACAGAAGGTGTTTAATAAGTACTAGCTGAATGAATAAATAAATAAATTTAGGTAAGTCAAGGTCCCAGTATGAAACATATGAAAGAGATGGTGCCCTCAAATTAAAATAATTCAAGATGAATTTGTTTATAAAATGATTTATTATAGAGATAGAGGACAGAAGGCCTGGTGATAATCCAGGACTCAGGACAGGAAGCCCCTACAGTCCTTGCCATTTCTGTGTCTACAGAGATAAGGGGCTGGGGTGGGGGGCACAGGGGACGAGGTTCCTGAAAGCAGAGGAGAGAGGTGTATAGAGCAGACCACCTGGAGAACATCAGTGACTGTCAGGTGAGGGCCACAGCAGCTAGAGGGGACCCTGCAAAAGCCAGGAGAATAAATACCCAGGCCCCACTCCCCTCCCCCACTCCTGTTTCCTTCCAGGGCCCCCCAACTGCCAAACCCAAATGGACGTCAGAAGGCAGGGGACCCCTTGTTGAAGTCTATACAGTTGAACCTCAGGGCAGTCAGACCAGGGCAGAAAGACCTGGAGGGGCCAAAGATGAGATCTGGGCAGAGAGTGACTGTATATGATGGCTTTCTCTCTATTCATCTGGCTATTTCCAGGACTTCACATTTCCTGCAGGAACATGCCAGTTACCAAATGTCAGCTTCCCAAGCCACGTGGAGCCTTGTGGGGAGAAGACAAGCATTAGGGATATGTTTAAAGCCTACATCAGGAACTGGCCAGAGAAATGTGTCCTGGCCCCACTTAATTAAGAAGGCATCTGTTGAAGGACTGGGTTTTAAGGAATATTTTTTGTCTTGTGCTGTCTGATATGATTTGCTGCTGTCCATCACTTGACAGATGGGTTTTCCTGGTGCTGAACCAAGCCTGGATGTGCACCGTTCTTTCTTCATGTGCCTTTGACTGCTCTTGGCAGGGACAGACTTTCTCACCACTTTTGTTTTTCCCTCCAGTCCGTAGCTCATGCTGTTTCTCAGTGGACATTTTCAGTCAGGCACCCAGAGCTGTTGCTTACAGTCAAGTCTGGTGTGCCATTTTCTTTTTCTCACAAAGACATCAGTGGCTTTCTAAGCTAGCCCCGCATAAAGCTACATCTCTTCTTTCTTTTTTTTTTTTTTAACCTTTTTTTTGTTTGTTTTATTTATTTCTAGGAGAGAGAGAGACAGCATGAGCAGGGGAGGGTCAGAGAGAGAGGGAGTGACAGACTCTGAAACAGGCTCCAGGCTCTGAGCTGGCTGTCAGCACAGAGCCTGACGCGGGGCTCGAACCCACGAACCGCGAGATCATGACCTGAGCGAAAGTCGGATGCTTAACCGACTAAGCCACCCGGGCGCCCCTCTTTTTTTTTTTTTTAAGTTTATTTAATTTATTTATTTTGAGTGAGAGAGAAAGAGAGAGAGAGAGAGCGAGAGCACACCCATGAACCAGCGCACAAGTCAGGGATGGGCGGAGAGAGAGGGAGAGAGAGAATCCTAAGCAAGCTCTGTGATCCTCACTGAGCCTGACACAGGGCTTGATCTCATGACCATGAGATCATGACCTGAGCTGAAATCAAGAGTCAGACACTTAACCCACTGAGGCACCCAGGTCTCCATGAGCTCTATCTGTTACACAAAGATGCCCTGGGGGACCAGCTGTGACACCTGTTAAGTTCCTGTACATCTTCCCCTTAAGTAATTTGCTTAAATGTAGATCTTTACTCTAAGTATGTGCTTCTAGAACTTCACTGACTCAAAGAGCTTATCTGGTTCACAGATGGTCTTACCCTTGTTCACCACTGCCTGAAGCCCCTCTCCTTAGACACTGCCCTGTTAAATTCCTGGCATTTTTCTTTCCTTCTCTTTGGTCCATTTTCCCTTCTAATCTAGTTTTGTCAGCTTGTGAAGGTATTTTAGTGTGGAACATCATCTAAATTATATGAACAAATCGCTGTAAGTCAGAGAGGCTGCATTTCCTAAGAACAATATTATGTGGTGATTTTGTCCTGTGACTGTTTTGAGCCTCACACTTTCAACATGGTATGTTGATAAAAGAATGAATGGTGGAGGTAGACAACTTGAGCTCACGTGACCACAGGTACTTAAACTATAGTAGCATCATTCATTCATTCATTGCAGGAACATTTATTGAGTGCATCCTGATACAAGTATCAGGCACTATTTTTAGGCTCTGGCAAATTGGAGATAGATAGAGCTGACTACAGGTACCTTATGAGATGGTGAAAATAATCTCTGTCCTGGAGGGTGGTGTTTAGGATGAGATGAGATGGAGTATGTAAAGCAACCAACAGAATTTAGTACATAGTAGTTGTTTATTAAATCATATTTGTCATCCTTTCCCTGCAGATAATAAACATGTTGTGTTAGATACAACATGTTTTAAAAAGTAACATATTTTTAAAAGTTTTGTGAAAGATCATCAGGAGGAAAAATATTAAATTTTTTAAATGTTTTATTTGTTTCTGAGAGAGAGTGAGCAGGGGAGGGTCAGAGAGAGAGGGAGACACAGAATCTGAAGCAGGCTCCAGGCTCTGAGCTGGCTGTCAGCCCAGAGCCCAACATGGAGCTCGAACCCATGAACCATGAGATCATGACCTGAGCCGAAGTTGGACGCTTAACCGACTGAGCCACCCAGGCGCCCATGGAGGAAAAATATTTTTAAAAGACCTTTTTAAATACACAGATTTAAAGCCTCATTAAAACTTAAAATTTTCTAATTTGTTTTCTTGGCTTTTAAGTTGTAAGAAAAGACACCTTTTTTTTTTTTAAAGGGTGTATATCTCACAGACATCTGAAGTCACCTTTTTTTTTCTCCCATTTTAAAGAGCTTTAATTAGAAATCATGGTGATTTTCTCTTTTTTGAAACTATCAGCTTATTTGAGCTGGCTAGGTTGTTTTGTGATGATCTGTTTCAAATGGACACTATCTTAAAAAAAACTTTAAAGAAACTTTATTTTAACTTCTTTTCCTGATAATAGTTTTATATCCCCTAATAAATCTGTGGCATTTTATCTGACCCAGGGCTTCTATAAACTCACATATTAGATAGCGAAGTCATATGATGTAAAATTTTAGGTCTATTCAGCTGGCTTCATGAATTTAATTATGTAATTGTTGAAATTAATGTGGTCTGACAATATCATGATTTTCCCATTTTTTATGCCTCAGGATTGAAACATCCCATTTGGAGTAAATGTATGGGGACTAAAACCATGACAGTTTACTACAAAATACTAATCTCATTGGAAATTAAATAGAAAAAAATATTCTTAAAGCCTTAGTACTACTGGGGTGCAAAGGAACATTTGTTTTGCCAACTCCTTTCAAAGGTTTTGCTTGTCAATTAATGGTGTTTACAAGCTGGCAAAAATTTTTGAGGAGGCCTTTTATCTTATGCTAAGAGACTCAGTACACAACATATTTAGCAATAGCACATTTTCTGACTGAATTAATAATTTAAATATCAGCTAGTTCATACTTGGAGCCATCCTATTGATAACTTTTAGTTTATAAACTACATCTGAACATGCTGAATATTGTCTGCTTGCCTCTTTAGATCTACTTTCCACCCTATTCCTATGCTTTGTTTCCTTGTGTATTAGCTGGTTTAGGCTGCTGTAACAAGGTAGACCAGGTGGCATAAACAACAGATTTGTTTTCTCACCATTCAGGAGGTGGGAAATTCCAGGATCAAGGTCCAGTAGGGTTGAGTGTCTGATGAAGGCTCTTTTCCTTTTTGGTGTGGACTCGCATGGCTTTTCTTGTGTGTGTGTGTGTGTGTGTGTGTGTGTGTGTGTGTGTAGAGTACAAACTCTCTAGTGTCTCCTCTAATAAGGCCACTAATCCCATAGTGTGGGCACCACCTCATGACCTCATCCTTCTAATTACCTCTCAAAGACCCCCAACTCCAAATACCATTGCACAGGGAGACAAGTAGGGCTTCAACGTATGAATGGGGCGGGGGGGGGGGGGGGGGGGGGGGGGGGGGGGGGGGGGGGCGGACATTCAATCCATAACACCTGAGAAGGTGACTAGGGCACTTCAAAGTATTTCTTCCCTCTGGAGAGGCAAACCATGAGAGACTCTTGAATGCTGACAAAAACTGAGGACTGATGGATGAGGGGGGGAGGGGGGGATGGGCATGGAGGAGGACACTTGTGGGGATGAGCACTGAGTGTTATGTGGAAACTAATTTGACAATAAACTATTTGTAAAAAAAAAATAATAAAGTTAGCCATAATTAAATCTGAATTTGCCACATGCCTTTAAATACAAAAAAAAAAAAAAGAAGTCCCTTTCCTTATCCTTCCTCACTCTCCTCAGACATCTTACACATTATTATACATTTGGCTGGAATGAACAAAGAGAGCTAGTGAAGAAGAAAACATACTTTCTCTGTGTCTCAAATACCCCTCTTGCCCGCCCCCTACCCTGTAAAACAAAACAACAAAACAAAAGCTTTTTTTTTTTTTTTTTTTTAATGAGGAAGACAGCTGCTGCTTCATTGGTGAGGAATCAGTTTGTGACACTCTTACCTTTTGATTGATGGGAAAGTAGTTAGGGTCAGGAGAAGTCTTTTCCGGAAATAATAATCCAATTACATCTATCTGAGTGGGGGCAGACTAAGTCTATTACTCAAATCACTGCTGGGTGATCACCATTCCCTCAAATTGTCATTTATTTGTTTCATTGCTTATGGCTATTCTCATCTGTAGAATTCAAACTAATGATTGTGATTTTCTTAAATACTACAGTGTTCCAGGCACCGAGAACAATGGCCATGGTAGCTTCCAATAAATATTTGTTGAGTGATATTGTTAACCAAACTGTATTGAATTGTAATAGAATGAGGAGTGCGGAGGCAGAATTTGGGAGAATGAACTCAAGTTAATGCCCTAAATGAAGTTCATTCAGCAGGCAGTAAACAGGAGAGGAAAATGTGGTGCAGACAGCCAGGGGTGGTGTGGAGAAACTGGGCCTCCAGAGTCTAGCAAGGTAAAAAGTGATTCCAACAAACTCATGATCAGAAAAAAAGATGCCATTGACGCTTGACCTCCTGAAACTCTAGACAGCTGGAATGTCTACCACCAAGTTGTAAAATGTAAGCTACCTGGCACCTGGGGTGCTAGATACAAAAATAAATAAGATGTAGTTTCTTACATTGGGTTATTTCTCTTTTTAGCGTGGATGACTGAAAAAAATGATTGTATTTTCTCACTCAAAATGAAAAAATCAATCAACTTTGGTTATAATATTAAATTTTCTTTTTGGATGATAAATTAAGTGCTAGTTTAAATTTTATAATTGATTCTAAATGATTGAACAATAAACTATAGCATGTTGACTTTAAATTTACTCAAGTTCTGAAATAGAGATGCTGAAATTGACAATACGATTGGATAAAATCAAGGTTATTTTTCCTTGGGTAACCATAAAATACCAATCTCAATTCTGTTTTTTTTTTTTTTTTTAACTTCATAAGACAATCTAGAGATGCTGGAGTAAATATAATTTTCCTCCTAGCCACTTTATGATGTAACAGGGAATACATTGATTTCCTTTCTAACAAGGCACAAATCACATAAACCAAAAGAGTTAAGGCTTTGAAATGGACTTTAATAGTTTCCAGACTTTAGAAGATGCTACAGATGTCTGTGTGGAAAGGTGATGAGAACCGTTTCTTATGGTTCAACATCAGCTTCATTTTCCCTGGGCTGAAGATTAATCACACAGGAAATTAAAGAATGTAGTAAAGCTGAGAGAAAACCAGAGGCAAAATCACAAGGTCAATATCCAAGCAAGGAGTTAACAAGATCAGTGAAAGCTAACATGAGTCCCTAACTTTCTTTAATGAAAATTGCCCACTGACCTCATACCAGGTAAATGGACTTAGTTGCTTCACCTGGTTCCTGGAGGATTTCACTTCTTTAACAGGAGGGTATTGTTCAGACCTAACAGCTAGTAATTGCTCATATGGCTGAATCAGTAATAGAATAATCAACATGAACTTATTTACAGAGAATTATTGTGGGTGTTAGTGAATTTCAGAAGAATAAATAGGGAGTTAACACTTGGGACCACTAAGACATTAATTTCTTGGATTTCCATTCCTTTCTTTTCCTCATAAATTAATTTTTCATTTGTCTGGAAGCATGTTTTAGCTCACACAGTTTAATGATAGGATTCATTTTCTTTTTCCTTTTTTTCCTTTCTTTCTTTCTTTCTTTCTTTCTTTCTTTCTTTCTTTCTTTCTTTCTTTCCTTCTTTCTTTCTTTCTTTCTTTCTTTCTTTCTTCTTTCTTTCTGTGTGTGTAGAGAGTATGACTCTTACAGTGTTTGTATGTCTACTTCAGTGGCATTTATGGATATGAACTTGGTAAAAGATGTTGAACCAGTAGCTTCTGTTGCACCATTCTATCTTGAAATTGCAAAACTGAAGATATTATGCGTTCTGGTTTAGAAATGGAATGTAGCCATGTACTATGTCCTAGGATGATTGGTAGGATGCATTTGTAGGCTAAGTCGCCTCTCAGTATAAGCCATGCTTGTTTTAGGGTATTTTATTTCACCAAAGCAAAAAAAAAAACAAGAAAACAAAAAAACAAAAAACACCCAATATTTTATTTTCTGGTTTGAATTTTCAGTATTAGTATGTCAGTTGTATAATCCGGTCAGGACAAGAATGGGGTCAGTCGAGTGAAGTTGGAGGAGGGGACTAGAGATGGATGAAATAATGAGTCACCCTTATTTTGCAATAGGAAATGTGATAGTGGCCACTTAGCAAATAGCCTGTTGCTGAGGTGATGACACACAGGCATTCTTGTTACACTGGACGGCACGGCCTGCAGCGCTAGGACAAGGCAACTGTTCCAATGCCCTTTGTAATACGGTTGCCCCCACAGTTGCTAAACCCGCCCCTGACCCCATTCAGCTAATTTCCACATTGCTGTCGGCAGGGCTGAGGTACACACAGTGTCTTTCTAATTTCCCGGTCTGGGCCTGAACCAAAGACCCATTTCTAGTATTGACATTCACGGATGGGTCCAGAGCAACTGCGCTCAGAACAGAACACCTATACTTTGTGGTGACACAAAACAACCTCTTGGTGTTCTTTCTGGAATGGGCAGCAGGGGAAAAAACATTGTTCTGTTTTTCGCTTTTTAGGTTATTCCTTGATTTGTGTCTAACCTGTGGAGGGTGGTAAGAGAAGGAAGAAAACTGCTTGGCTGTTGCAATAACAAATATGCTACAATTTTTGGCAATAACTCTAAAACTCAGCCTAATAGCTGCTACCATAAAAGGTCACAAATGCTATCTTTGGATATCTAGTTGAGGGACTCCAGTTTCTCTTTCTAACCTGGGCAATTGCTTTCAGATGGAAGCTAGTTCTGGATATAAACTCAAACAATAAAAAAAAAAAAAAAAAAAAAAAAAAAAAAAAAAAAAAAAAAAAAAAAAAAAC
>NW_024080897.1:1942091-2033765 GCF_003009895.1 Hyaena hyaena
GTATAGATAAACCACATCTTCCTGATCCATTCGTCCGTTGATGGACACTTAGGCTCTTTCCACGTTTTGGCTATTGTGGAGAGTGCTGCTATGAACACTGGGGTACATGTGCCCCTATGCATCAGCACTCCTGTGTCCCTTGGGTAAATTCCTAGCAGTGCTATTGCTGGGTCATAGGGGAGTTCTATTGTTAATTTTTTGAGGAACCTCCACACTGTTTTCCAGAGGGGCTGCACCAGTTTACATTCCCACCAACAGTGTAGCAGGGTGCCCATCAAACAGAATATTCCAATCACTTCCATTCTTCCCTTTGCTCTTCTCCCCTCCAGCACCCTCCTCTTTCCCTGGCTCCCCCCTTCCCCTCTCTTCTCCTCCTCTCCCTTTGCAGAGTGTGAATTAACTGAATATATATGGGCATGAATCAGCCCGGTAGCAGCGAGTTGTCCATCCTAGTGACACCCATAACTCCTTTTGCATATTACCTATGGGTTTTCAAGATGTTCTAATTTCTGTGTCAGAATATTAGCCTCTGTGGTGCTTTCTTTTATTCTGTGGTTCTTAAGGCTAATGATTGCAAATGAGACTCCAGAGCCCCATCACTGAGCACTGCTGGTTTGGACAAGGAAGAGTAAAATCTTTAAGCTTGCACCAAATTCTACCATGAGAATTAATTTGATTAGTAGTTTGGCACCTGTTAGATATTAACAAAACATTTTTATATATGTTTATCATCCTGTGTTCTAGGCAGAATATAAATTATCTTTGTTTTAGGATAAGTGAATACAGGGCTAGAAGAAGTCAGTGCTTGACCCAAGGTTGCAGGCCAGATAATTGTTTCCTGATTCCCTCGAACAGTGATCTTTTTATGAGTTTCTTCTGGTAAGAATCTTACAAGCTCTTAGAGTGAAAATCCTTTCCATCATCCATTACTTAGATTTCTTTTAGGCTATTCTTAAATAATTTGGGGTAGACTTTAATGTTTGCTTAAGTGCAGCATGTTTGCATTGTTACTGAGAGTGCGTTTAATTTTTCCAAAGGGTAATTGAATTATTCTGAAGTTGAATGCATGGTTTATGCACAGCAATATATTAGCTTGTACGTTGGCAATTGAGGGAGTCAATAAGAATAAAACATTTCCTCCAAATATCATAGTATTTTGGTAGCTTAAAATGTGAGTTTTGATCACAGACATCCTTTGTAGACAATGGACTTCACTGGTCGTACCTGACAGGCATACCCCTATGCCAGACCATTTGAGAAGTAAATGCATATCAAATTCAGTTTGACCTAATTAAATTATCCAGGGGACATAAGATGCTGATGCTGTTATTACAGATTGTCTACACTAGGAGGTACAAACAATGAGTTATTCTGGGAATACTCTTTTTGGAAACCATGTTGTGAATTATCAAATAATTTCCAATGTGCATGCATTAACAATAGGCTTCAGTATTCTAAAAGTTGTATTTCTTCCCAAAGTGAAACATTTGTACTGGAAATAAACATCATACTTTATAGTATTTTTTTCAACGTGTCGATAGGATTATTTTAGGTGATCATGTTGAACGTATCTCTCTTTTATGTATTTTTTTAATGGAAAAGGAAAGAAGCATATATAGTTCTTGTACATCCATCCCTACTTGCATCAGGATATCCCTGGTATAACATTTCATTTTAATAACGTAGTTTCCTGTTTTTAATCAGTGATCAGTTTATAACCTATTTGCTACTTTTTTTCCTAATGGTTCTTCCTCTGGCTCTGCTATTTACCCAGGGTTTTTGGTTTTCATGTATGTATTTTCTCCTTGAGATCAATTAAAATTGATGATTGCTAAGTATCTTAAGATTTTTAAGAAAGAAGAGAAGACTGTACTTCACCTGGGGAAAAAAAATAAAAGAGAAACCTGGAAGAACAAAGAGACTTTGTGGAAAAATGGATTAAAAAACATGTAATCATTTACTATGGCCAGTCCTGGGGTAATATGGTAGGAAATTTGGTGTTTGGTCTTGCCACTACCTGGATGATCTTTGGTAACTAAGTGCTTTTTGTTGAGTCTCTGGGCCTCTGTGTTTCCCTCAGTGGTAGTGGGCATAATGAGGATTAAGCAAAGATAAAGCCAAAAGTGTCACTTTGTGTATAGAATGATGAGTTTTTGAGAAAGCGTCTCACTCTTAAAAATGGTTTGTTACACTAACTTAAAGAAATTAGAGTATTTAAAAGTAACTAATGATTGGATTTATATACATTTCAAAGGGGAAATACTTTGAACAGTTTCAGGATTTAGGTGAAATTAAGACATTACATGATCTTTTGTCTTATTGCTGCTGTTGATATTTTTGTAAAAAATATACCATTTAAATGGGACAACGCACTTTGTTGTTTCAAGTTCTGTGATATAGAGTAATATTTTTTCTGATTTAAGAAATGTAATGGCAAAGTTATGTCCTTGGAGGCCTTAATCTAGGTTAGAGACCTTGATGTGAATGCACACAAGTGGCACTTACATATAGTAAAATGAAATGTTAAGCTAAGATATGGGAGATCTTCTTGTCAGGTACATTATAGGCAAAGCATTTTAACAGTGGCTATTATTGATAGGGGCAGCTCATTTCGCCATCTTTCCTATCAACTTGCCAATCCTTAGAGAGTTATTAGCTTCATGATGTTCCATGGCGACTTTATCTAGTTAGTGTTCTACATAAATATTTTTATTCTATTTAAAATTGTGGCCAGTTAAATCCATGATTATTGGGATTACTCACCTTAAATTGATGATCCAGAACTGTTTTTAGACCGTTTTTTTTTGAAAGAGTCGCCCCTAAAACATTGATTCTGCAGGATTCCATCATCTGCAAGTTCTATGCGAAAGTAAAAATATTGTCTTACTTTATAAGTATGGAGGTTCTTCACATATCAGATATAGTCCTTCTCAACTACCTACTATATTTACTACAATCTTTGGGATAAACACTTACCCATCCTTTGCTCTAAAAATAGGTACTTAACAGCATTTGTGGAAATACAGCTGAACAACAGTAATCAATTTGATCTGGCCTCTAAAACAGGTGCCATTTTGATAAATGATACTAATTAAGCTGAGATTTCAGATAGGCAGGCAATGGAGTTAATATGTTGGCACCTGTAGGGGCCATGGCTGCACAGGTACAGATGTTAAAATGAGGTAAAGGTGGCACCTTATTAACTTAGTTGTCTCCGAGTTTTGCATCTCCCATTGTTTGATCAAAATATCTTGGTGCTGTGACACCACTGGCTTCAACTTTCATCTATTCATAGTATTGCAGGAGGCAAGGCAGCTGTGGAAGTCTCAGCTCTTTTAGGTCATTTTTTACTGATCCCTATCCTGCAGTGAGAGATGAGTGCATAAAAATGATTAATTAGACAAGAAGCTTCATTGTTTCCAATCCATGATTCATATTCCTTCTGCACAACATGGGTTTAAACTGCTGGAAAGAAAGCTCTTTTATGTCTTCTTGCATTAATTTCAGTGTAGATTGTCTAGGTAAAGAAAGTGCAAGATGCCCACACTGGTTACTGCTTCATGGCTAGAAAGACTCAGGGCAAAATGATACAGGGACATGACCTTCTCTCCTGAATTCGTGAGGCTTTGTGATCTCTCAGTGTCAGATTATGTCATGGACAGTTCTGCAAGTGGGTTTTCCAATAGAAGACTTGTGATTCTTGCTTTGTTTTTTTCTGCTTATGTATTTTGAAGTGTTTTCTTTTTTCTTTTTGTGAGGGAGGCATTTTGGGTGAATATTTCAATAATCTTGGTGAACTTAATTCAATTGCTTCAACTTTCTAATGCAGAGATCAGCAAACTTTCTGTAAAGGATTAAAGAGTAAATATTTCAGGCTACGTGGGCCATATGGTCTCTGTTGCAACTACTTAACTCTGCAGTAGGGACATGAAAGCAGCCACAGACAACACACACATGAATAAATGTGGCTGTGTTTCCATATAACTGTATAGAGACTGAAAAAACATTTTAATGTTTATTGATTTTTGAGAGAGAGATAGAGTGCAAGTGGAGAAGGGCAGAAAGAGAGGGAGACAGAATGTGAAGCAGGCTCCAGACTCTGAGCTGTCAGCACGAAGCCCTACATGGAGCTCTAACCTACAAAATGTGAGATCATGACCTGAACCAAAGTCAGAAGCTTAACTGACTGAGCCACCCAGGTGCCCTTAGACTGCAATTTGAATTAAATGTAATTTCCACATGCCATGAATATTCTTCTTTTCCTTTTTTTCCCCTCAACCAATTAAAAATGTAAAAAATACTCTTAGCTTCAGGGCCATAGAATAATAAGCAGTGGGCTGGTGTTGGCCAGTGGGCCACAGTTTGCTAAACCCCATCTAATGCATTTCATGAAATTCTGTGCTACATAATTAGCACTGTGTTTAGTGCTAGAGTAGACACACAGAAAATATTAAATTTTGTCTCTGCCTTCAGGAACTTTTCATTCAGATGGGGGAAAAGTTGACTTCATAAAGACATCATATTATAAATCAGAATGTAATTAAGTGCTAAAATCTGAACCATACTAGCTCTTTAGCTAGCTCAGGAAGAAGGAAGATAGACCAGGGAGAGGGAGGGATGAACTTATTTCTCATAGCTCTGGAGGCCAAGATCACAGTAGTGGCAGATTCACTTTCTGTTGAGGGGCTTTTTCTTGGCTTGCAGACAATCATCTTAGTGTCTTCACATGGCACAGAAAGACAGAGAGACAGAGAGAGGGAGAGAGATATCTCTTATCTTCTTATAAGGTCATTAATCCCATCACTAGGGCCCTACCCTATGACCTCATCTACATCTAATTTCTTCTCTGAGACCCCATCTTCAAATACCATCACATTGGGGGTATAGAGCTTCAACATATTAATTTGGGGGGCAGGGGACAGTTCAATACATAACAGCTGGGTACTGGGAATATAAATAATAGAATAGAACGTAATCACAGCCTTCTTTGGGGTCATCACCTCACGAGGAGACCCCATTTAGGCTCTTAGCACCATGAAATGATAATTGCTAAAATAAAGGGACATATAATTTGGAGGAGAGGTGTTTACTTCTGTTTGGGGGCTTGGGCAAGGAAATGATTCACAGTGGGGGCAACATTTGGGCTGATTTCAAATGATGAGTGTGAGTTAACCAGATGGGAGAGAAGAGTCTGAGCAGCAGGAGCAAAGCATGAGGTATGTTCAGGAAATCCAACTAACTCAACGTAGCTAGAGCATAAGAAGAACATGTTGGATTGGCAGGAAAAGAGTTTAAGAAGTTATCAGAGCTTAGGATTTTGAAAGATCTCTCATGTCCTATTGAGGAGTTTGAACTTTACCCTGTGAGTAATAGTGAATTGTTTAAGGACCCTGAGTGGGGTAGGGATATGACCAGATTGGTCATCTCTTTGGGCACAATGTAGACAATGAATTGGAGTGGGCATGAGACTAAGGCAGGGAAACAGGTTAAGAATCCATTGTCTTAATCCATTTGAAGTGATGTAAAGTTAAACAGACGAAGAGAATGAGAATGAAGAGGGTTGTAGGAGGGCATTGAGGTGTCTTAGAAAAGTCTAAAGGACTGGTTTGGAAACTGTATAGAAGATGTGCTCATCAATATCCCACCAGATATGGATCGGTGGATTTATTTGGTGGTAAAGAAGTCAAATTCCGTTTTTGGAGACTTTGAATGTGGCGTTCCAAGTGTAATTGTCCCACTCTCTGGAGGAAATAAGGGTCTGGAGATGCAGACTTTGGAAATAAATCAGAATGAAGTTGTGGTTGAGGCATTTAGACCTGAGAAAGTGTGCAGGAAGAGTGAGTCATGTAGAACATGAGCTCTAAGGATGGAAATTTGCTGGAGGCCAACCTCCCAGGAAGAGCAGAGGAGTGTCGCAGAAGCCAAGGGAAAATAGGATGGGGACAGTAGAAGTGCAGGCATGAGTGTAGGTGTCTTTTGAGAGACAGAATTAAAGGGAATGACAAGGTGGACCTTAGAGAGGGACTCAAGGTCATGAGAAGCTTTGTAAAAGGCGGGTAGTATCTGAGCATGTTCATAGGCTGAGAAAATGGAGTCGATCAGGAGTGAAGACTGATATGTTCCTGACAATACAGAGAAAGGAGAAAATTCCTGGAGCAAGATGCCAAAGGGGTAAGGAGGGAGAAGAGGGCTTGCCTTGGATGGGTGGGGAATCCAGTATGAACAGCAAGAGATGAATGTACTTATGGTGATTGGCAGACTTCGAGTTTGAAGATCAAGAAACTGAGGGAGCTCCCACCTCATGACCTACATCTCATTTTGAAAGAAAGTGGTAAGGCTACCTACTTCAGGTGAGGGGGAAAAGGTGGTGTAAAGAATAAGATGAAAGTAAGCAATTAGTAGAGGCAGCTGTCCAATGAAGCTCCCATAACTTCTATATTGTGTGTCTGAGTGTGTGTGTGTGTGTCTCTGTGTGTTGGGAGAGGAATTGAAGAAAAGGGCAAGTGGGACACCAGCTGTGCTTCTCAACCTTAAATATACTTGTCGATCACTTGGAGATCTTGTTAAAATAAAACGGACATTTTGATTCATTAGGTCTGCGGTAGGGTTTCATATCCTGAATTTCTTACAAGTTGCTAAGTCCCAAGTGATGCTGATGTTATATGTCATATCACCAAACTTTGAGTACAAGAAACTAGGGAATTTTCTAGAAGCTGTTGTATATACTCACTGTTTTTACTTAAATTGTGTGTTTATATGGGGGAAAGGCTTTGATGAAGAGTGCTGCTGATAGACAAAAAGAGGGGTTAAGGACTTCTGAAGCTAGCATTGGCCCCTGGACTGACCATCATAAAGGGAAAATAAAAGCTGTTTTCTCCCCTAAAGTTAGAAATCAAAACATTGACGATACCAGCATGAATGATTGCGTGCTGTTTCCAGCAGTGTTTGTGTTCTTGTGAGTAAGTGGGGTACACATGGATAGGTGGACTTAAGGGGGATATGATAGGACCCTTGAAGAGAGATGCCGTGTTGTTCTCTTCTTGAATTGGGGAAAGGTAGAGCTTGTAGTCTGAGGAGGGAGGTTTAAGGTGTAGGAGTAGAAAACAGAGTGTCAGGAGGTTGTATTCTGAGAGAGTGAGTTCAGTTTAAGATGGTGGAGGTCAGGTACCCTGGGAGGTGACAGTGACTGTTGGAGCAGGTTGCTGAAGAAGTGTTTGAGTGGATGGCGGAGTTGAGAACTGGAGACAGATGCCAAAGCCCTCATCCAGTGTGGGGGTGATCATAGAATCATTATTGCCAGGGAAGGCAGATGTTGAGAATGGGATAGGCAGATGCTGTGGGCCCCTGAGAAATGTGATAAAAAGTGGGAAAGTAATGGTTTAGAAATGCAGAGAAAACGCTATGCAAGAATGCTTGCGTATGGAGTGTGCAGGGGTGAGCAGTCTCCTCCAGAGAGGGCTACAGGGGATAATGAATCCTTAGGAGAGCAGGATCTAGGTAGGGTAGGACTGGAGAGGATTGGCTCTAGAAGGGGCTCAGAGGAAAGGAAGAGCAATGGAAGAAACTGTTGGTACCTACGGCAGTCACTCTTGGGCGGTGCTGAAAGATGACAGCAAGGGGGAAAGGCAGAGATACTGTTGACTGGTCTTGGGTTCTGACTGAGGCTTGGGTAAGAGTTTTTAGAAGGGTATTGGCAAACCTGTTCCAAGAGTGGATGTGTTGGGGATGTAGGCCAATTATCTTTCATTTGGTATGTAGTCTTGTCAGCCAGAAAAAGAGGTCTGCTTATTTTATGCATATCAAATGAGAAGATATTGAAGGATTCATTCCATAATTTTGATAAGCATGTGATACATTCTTTTTGAATGACAGTACAAAACAATTCCTTGATTGATAACATCTGGTTTCCCTTATTAAAACGGATTTTTTTAAGGTAATGCATTTTCCTCTAATTGTGGCGTGGAAATATTTGTTTCCTACAAATTAGAAAACATAAAATTACAGTAGAATGAAGTTCTAAATTCCTTCCCTAAGTCGGACCACTCTCAGGCTTTCAAGAGTAGAATTTCAGAAAAAGGCCCTTTTGTTTTGAAGCTATGTAACACACCACATGCAAAAAGACTTGTCATGTCTATCAGAATGGGTAGGATATTACAGTATTGCAATATTGGTTTTTTGTTCTTTTTATTCCTTTAGTTTTGTGTAGTAACTATTACTGTCCTATTGAAAGCAATAGCCAGTGGGAAATGTAATTTTGAACTCGACAAATATAGAACATTCATTTTATTATAGAGGAGTTGAAATACCTAAGAAAGAAACTATAGTTTGAAGAGCTTCAGCAAAATAAATCTGAAATGGAAAGAGATACAGTGATGAGGACTGGAAAAGATACCTAATAAATCAAAATGAAACCTGTTATGAGGAAGAGGGAGAACACAGTAGGAAATTGGGAGAATAATAAGAGATAATGAAACACAATAGAAAAATATGAAATGATAGTGATTTGTGTTTGCCTGGGAGCTTTAATCCAGAAATTAAACTTGATAGGAGTGGAGGATTAGAGAAGGTTGGGAAGCAAGCTGATAATGACTTGGTTGTAGGAGGTGAGGGTTGGGGTCTGAGCAAGTCTGTAAATAGGAAGTAAAGATGGTGAAGAAATTTAAATTTAATCCAGGGAGCTCTGGGGCAATTTTGTGTAAAGGTCTGACATGGTCAAGTGGCAGCAGGGGAGGTAATTAGCATTCAGGATGCAGGAGCAGAAAGAAAGGCATCTTAGGGGAAGTGTGCACAGTGTATGTTGCTTGCTGCATGTTGCAATGGGCACGCCTTCACACATCAGCACATCCAGGTTCTGGAAGGGAGGCTGACCTCTGAGCAAGACCTTTTCCTTTGGGTCCTTGTTCTATCATCTATTAAAAAGACAGACAGAAAGAAAGGAAGCAAAGAATATACCCTGGCTTGGCAAGGTCCAAGGAAAATCTTAGATGCTACTTTTCTAAGCTTTTTTGGAAGATAATTGGATGAAATATCTCAAAAATGCTAAAGTCATCCATTTCCTATGACTAATACTTCTTCAAGCATTTATTACTGGTAATAATAACTAGAGATATCTTCAAAGATTTATGCCCATGGATGTTCATTATAGCATTATTTATAATATCCCAAATTTGGAAACCACCTAGACATATAACAGTAGCACCTTACTTAAATAAATTTCAACTGATGTATCCAGTGTCATGCAATGCATTTATTAAGATCATGTTGTAGAAGAATATCTAATGTTGGAAAATCTTTATGATACATTGCTAAGTGGCAAAGCAGTTTCATGATTAGTTTGTACAGTATGGGAAAATATATATCTGAATGTATGGTGGATGTTGGATATTCTATATATTATAGAAAACATATATTTGAGAACTATCTGGAATTCTGCCTTATAAGAGATCTTACGACTGACCTCTGCAAGATGACCAGGATTTGTACTATGCAGAGTTGGTAGTCAACTGGTGTTTGAAGGTCTGCTTCTTTACAGCCTCATCAAGCAGAAACTTTTTCTGTTTATAGCCCAAGTACCTCAAGTGCAGGACAGGCTGCTTTGGGGCCAAAGACAGAGTCAGGAAAGAGAAGTCCATGGTTCCAGCAGAAGTATGACGGGCTTGTCCTTCACGGCAAATAAACTGTTTCTACCCAAAAGACCAATATAAAAGTTTTTGGTGAAATGTAGAAAATAAATTTTTTTTATTTTTCTAATAATGCTTTTATTTTAAAAAATTTCCAATACATTTTACATTTATTTTCATAAATATTTTTTTTAATTTTAAAATTTTTATTTTTTTAATTTTTTTTCTAATAGTTTATTGTCAAATTAGTTTCCACATAACACTCAGGTTCATCCCACAAGTGCCCTCCTCCATGCCCATCCCCCCTCCCCCCCACATCCATCAGTCCTCAGTTTTTGTCATCATTCAAGAGTCTCTCATGGTTTGCTTCTCTC
Source organism: Hyaena hyaena (assembly GCF_003009895.1). NCBI lineage: Eukaryota > Metazoa > Chordata > Mammalia > Carnivora > Hyaenidae > Hyaena > Hyaena hyaena. The sequence continues at coordinate 1,952,086 of NW_024080897.1, forward strand.
CCTTTCCCCCACCATTTCCCCCCTTCTTCTCCCCCGTGTTCCTCCGTCAAGTTCCTCCTAATCCTCCTATACGTGCAAACATAGGGTATTTGTCCTTCTCTGCCTGACTTATTTCACTCAGCATAACACCCTCAAGGTCCATCCATGTTGCTACACATGGCCAGATTTCATTGTTTCTCATTGCCATGGAGTATTCCATGGTATAGATAAACCACATCTTCTTGATCCATTCGTCTGTTGATGGACACTTAGGCTCTTTCCATGTTTTAGCTATTGTGGAGAGTGCTGCTATGAACATTGGGGTACATGTGCTCCTATGCCTCAGCATTTCTGTATCCCTTGGGTAAATTCCTAGCAGTGCTATTGCTGGGTCATAAGGGAGTTCTATTGTTAGTTTCCTGAGGAACCTCCACACTGTTTTCCAGAGGGGCTGTACCAGTTTACATTCCCACCAACAGTGTAGGAGGGTGCCCGTTTCTCCACATCCTCGCCAGCATCTAGAGTTCTCTGATTTGCTCATTTTAGCCACTCTGACTGGCGTGAGGTGGTATCTCAGTGTGGTTTTGATTTGTATTTCCCTGATGAGGAGGGATGCTGAGCATCGTTTCATGTGTCTGTTGGCCATCTGGATGTCCTCTTTGGAGAAGTGTCTGTTCATGTCTTCTGCCCATTTCTTCACTGGGTTGTTTGTTTTTCGGGCGTGTAGTTTGGTGAGTTCCTTATAGATTCTGGATATTAACCCTTTATCTGATATGTCATTTGCAACTATCTTTTCCCATTCCGTTGGTTGCCTATTAATTTTCTGGGTTGTTTCCTTGGCTGTGCAGAAGCTTTTAATCTTGATGAGGTCCCAACAGTTTATTTTTGCTCTTGATTCCCTTGCTTTTGGGGATGTGTCAAGTAAGAAGTTGCTGCGGTGGAGGTCAAGGAGGTTGTTTCCTGCTTTCTCCTCTAGGGTGTTGATAGTTTCCTGTCTCACGTTCAGGTCCTTTATCCATTTTGAGTTGATTTTTGTGCATGGTGTGAGAAAATGATCTAGTTTCATTCTTCTGCATGTTGCTGTCCAGTTCTCCCAACACCATCTGTTAAAAAGGCTGTCTTTTTTCCATTGGATATTCTTTCCTGCTTTGTCAAAGATCAGTTGGCTGTATACTTTTGGGTCCACTTCTGAGTTCTCAATTCTGTTCCATTGGTCTATGTGTCTGTTTTTGTGCCAATACCATACTGTCTTGAGGATGACAGCTTTGTAGTAGAGGCTGAAGTCTGGGATGGTGATACCTCCCGTTTTGGTTTTATTTTTCAGTATTACTTTGGCTATTCGGGGTCTTTTGTGGTTCCATACAAATTTTTGGATAGTTTGTTCTAGTTTTGAGAAGTATGCTGGTGCAATTTTGATTGGAATTGCATTGAATGTGTAGAGTGCTTTAGGTAGTAATGACATCTTAACTATATTTATTCTTCCTATCCATGAGCATGGAATGTTTTTCCATTTCTTTGTGTCTTCTTCAATTTCCTTCATAAGTTTTCTATAGTTTTCATCATACAGATCTCTTGTATCCTTGGTTAGGTTTATTCCGAGGTATTTTATGGTTTTTTGTGCAATTGTGAATGGGATCAGTTTCTTGATTTCTCTTTCTGTTGCTTCATTATTGGTGTATAAAAATGCAACCGATTTCTGTACGTTGATTTTGTACCCTGCAACTTGGCTGAATTCTTGGATCAGTTCTAGTAGGCTTCTGGTGGAGTCTGTCGGGTTTTCTATGTAGAGTATCATGTCATCTGCGAAGAGTGAAAGTTTGACTTCCTCTTTGCCAATTCTGATGCCTTTGATTTCCTTTTGTTGTCTGATGGCTGATGCTAGGACTTCCAGCACTATGTTAAACAACAGTGGTGAGAGTGGACATCCCTGTCGTGTTCCTGATCTCAGGGGGAAAGCTCTCAGTTTTTCCCCGTTGAGGATGATGTTAGCTGAAGGCTTCTCATAGATGGCTTTGATGATGTTTAAGTAGGTTCCTTCTATCCCAACTTTCTCGAGAGTCTTTATTAAGAAGGGATGCTGTATTTTGTCAAATGCTTTTTCTGCATCTATTGACAGGATCATATGGTTTTTATCTTTTCTTTTATTGATATGATGGATCACATTGATTGATTTGCGAATGTTGAACCAGCCCTGTAACCCAGGAATGAATCCCACTTGATCTTGGTGGATGATTCTTTTGATATGCTGCTGGATTCGATTTGCAAGGATCTTGTTGAGAATTTTTGCATCCGTATTCATCAAGGATATTGGCCTATAGTTCTCTTTTTTTGCTGGATCTCTGTCTGGCTTGGGAATCAGAGTGATGCTGGCTTCATAAAATGAGTCCGGGAGTTTTCCTTCGACTTCTATTTTTTGGAATAGCTTGAGAAGAATTGGGATTAATTCTGTTTTAAATGTCTGGTAGAATTCCCCAGGGAAACCATCAGGTCCAGGGCTCTTATTTGTTGGGAGATTTTTGATCACTGATTCGATTTCTTCACTCGTTATGGGTCTGTTCAGGTTTTCTATTTCTTCCCGTGTGAATTTTGGTAGTGAGTGTGTGTTTAGGAATTTGTCCATTTCTTCTAAGTTGTCCAATTTGTTGGCATATAATTTTTCATAGTATTCCCTGATAATTGCTTGTATTTCTGAGGGGTTGGTTGTAATAAGTCCATTTTCATTCATAATTTTGTCTATTTGGGTGCTCTCTCTTTTCTTTTTGATAAGCCTGGCTAGAGGTTTGTCAATTTTGTTTACTTTTTCAAAAAACCAACTCTTGGTTTCATTGATCTGTTCAATTGTTTCTTTGGTCTCTATGTTGTTTATTTCTGCTCTAATTTTTACTATTTCTCTTCTTCTACTGGGTTTAGGGCGTTCTTGTTGCTCTGCCTCTAGCTCCTTTAGGTGAGCTGTTAGATTTTGGACTTGTGCTTTTTCTAATCTCTTGAAATAGGCCTGGAGAGCAATGTACTTTCCTCTTAGGACTGCCTTGGCCGCATCCCATAGATTTTGAATTGTTGTGTTTTCATTTTCATTTGTTTCCATATATTTTTTAATTTCCTCTCTAATTGCCTGATTGGCCCATTCATTCTTTAGAAGGGTGTTCTTTAACCTCCATGTTTTTGGCGGTTTTCCAGACTTCTTCCTGTAATTGATTTCAAGTTTCAAAGCATTGTGATCTGACAGTGTGCATGGTATGATCTCTATTCTTTTATATTTATTGAGGGCTGCTTTATGTCCCAGTATGTGATCTATCTTGGAGAATGTGCCATGCGCACTTGAGAAGAAAGTAAATTCCCTGGCCTCAGGATGTAAAGTTCTAAATATATCCGTCAGATCCATCTGGTCCAATGTGTCTTTCAAGTCCATTATTTCTTTAGTGATTTTCTGTCTGGTTGACCTATCCATTGCTGTAAGCGGAGTATTAAAGTCCCCTGCTATTAGCACATTCTTATCTATAAGCTTGTTTCTGTTTGTGATTAATTGTTTTAGATATTTAGGTGCTCCCATATTCGGTGCGTAGACATTTATGATTGTTAGTTCTTCCTGATGGATGGACCCTGTAATTATTATGTAGTGCCCTTCTTCATCTCTTGTGATTGTCTTTAATTTAAAGTCCAGTTTGTCTGATATAAGTATCGCTACTCCGGCTTTCTTTTGATTTCCTGTAGCATGATATATATTTCTCCATCCCCTTACTTTTAATCTGAAGGTATCTTCCCGTCTAAAATGAGTTTCTTGTAGACAGCATATTGATGGATTTTGTTTTTTAATCCATTCTGCTACCCTATGTCTTTTGATTGGAGCATTCAGCCCATTTACATTCAGTGTTATTATTGAAATATGTGGGTTTAGAGTCTTTGTATCTTTTGTAGGGTTCATGTTTGTGGTGGTGTCTCTGGTATCTTTGTTCCTTGCAACCTTTCCTTCAGAGCATCCCCCTCAGGATTTCTTGTAGGGCTGGCTTCGTGGTGACAAATTCTTTCAATTTCTGTTTATTTGGAAAGGTTTTTATCTCTCCTTCTATTTTGAATGACAGGCTTGCTGGATAGAGGATTCTTGGCTGCATATTTTTACTGTTCATCACATTGAAGATTTCCTGCCATTCCTTTCTAGCCTGCCAAGTTTCAGTAGATAGGTCTGTCACCACTCTGATAGGTTTCCCTTTGTATGTTAGGGCCCTTTTCTCCCTAGCTGCTTTCAAAATTCTCTCTTTGTCCTTGTATTTGGCCATTTTCACTATGATATGTCGTGCAGAAGATCGATTCAGGTTACGTCTGAGGGGAGTCCTCTGAGCCTCTTGTACTTCCACATTTACTTCCTTCCCCAGGTCGGGGAAGTTCTCTGCTATAATTTGTTCCAGGACTCCTTCAGCACCTTTCCCTCTCTCTTCCTCTTCTGGGATTCCTATGATACGGATATTGTTGCGTTTGACCGTATCGCTGAGCTCTCGAATTCTTCTTTCCTGTTCCTGGATCAGTTTGTCTCTTTTTTTGTCAGCTTCTTGTTTTTCTATAATGGTGTCTTCTAAATCACTTATTCTCCTTTCTGCCTCTTCAATCCGTGCATTGGAGGCCTCTAATTTATTATGGATCTCATTTATCGCATTTTTTAATTCTTCATGCCTATTTTTATTTTCCATTCTGTCTGTAGCCATAGTTTCTTTGATGTCCCCTATGTTTTTTTCAAGCCCAGCTATTAATTTTACCATTATTATTCTAAAATCTTGTTCAGTGATGCTGCTGATATCTGTTTTGAGCAGTTCATTAGCTGTCATTTCTTCTTGGAGTTTCTTTGGAGGAGAGGTCTTTCGTTTCGTCATTTTAGTTAGCTTTCCGGCTCTTGTTGGTTTTAAAGACCTGTTATGCTCTCTGTTTCTATGAGCGCTGCTATATCCAAGAAGACTCTTTGACTTTCCAGGGCCTATCCTTTCAGAGAGTGTTTTTTGAATGGTATCCCTTGGTCTCTCTTGTTGGGACCTTGGTTATTTTATTTTCCTATTCGTAGTGATATTTGGGACTCTCCACCTTGTGTACTCTGGCTTGTTTCTTGAGGTAGCCCTGGAAAAGAAAACAGACAGACAAACACACAGGGAGCAGGAGCACACAAACGCACAGGCTAATTCAACTATCATGCAAAGCGAGAGGGAAAACAAAAAAGTTAAGACAAAAGACGGAGGAGGGAGGGCAAATAATAGGGAGTATAAAATACATAAAAGGGTCAAAAATGGAAAAGAAAAGGAAAAAAGAAGAAAACCAATGGACAAAGAACGGTTTAAAGCATATACCTGGATTTCCCAGCTACAGTTAAATAGCCGTGTGTATGCAGTGCTGGTTGAAGAGCATAGAGAAAGAGAGAGAAGACAGGGCAGGATGAGGCAAAATTGGAAGTAGAATGAACAGGCAGTAGGGATGAGAAGTTTTTTTCAAAGAGGTAAAGGGTAGAATATGGTTGGAGAGGTGAGAGAAGGATGCTGGAATTATCCAGAGAAATTATATAGTCTAATTACCCCTGAGAGAAAGAGATGAAAATGTCGGTAGGTGTAGAATTTACATTTACAGAATGGACTCGTTGTGATTGTTTAAGCAAGCTGGCGACCAGAGTTAATTAGGTCAGTGTTCTGGGGAAAAAAGAGAGAAAAGAGAAAGAAGAAGAAAAAAAAAAAAGGGAGGAGGGCACCTCTCAGGCAGGGATGGGCGTAGCGTGATCCAATGCCTCAGGCAGGACCTCTGCCTTGAAGGTTGTGGGGAGGAGAGTGATGGTGCTCAGTTCCTTCTTGAACCAAGCGCTGCTCCTCGCTTTTTTGGGCGTGTAAACTCCCCGTACCAGGGGCGCAGCCGAAGTTGGTTGCACTCTTCAACCCAGGCCAGTCCCAATCTCCAGATCCCAGTCCGCGCGCCCGGCTGAAATTGCCTTAGACACAGCTCCCCAGGCAACCCCCTCGGGAAATTCCAGGCCCCCTGCCGAGCTCTGGGGGCGGAGTCAGAATCGCTGTTCCTTCTCTGGGTCGGGCTGGTGCGCATGGGCGGGGGCTTGCCTGCCGGGTGCACAGAGCCTGCTGGAGTGAGGAAAACCGGGTCCCTCTATGCTCCTCACCCGAAACACGAACTTACAGGCAAATTTCCCAGTTTGTAGTTCTTTGCCTTCCCTCTCGAGTCCCAGCCAGCCAGGAGCGTGGACGCCCGGCGTCCGCGCGGCTCTTTCAGGGGCCCCAGCCACCCGGGAGTCACAATGGCGGCAGGCACACCACCACTCTGAAGTCCAGCCGCTGGGAGCAGCTCAAAGAAGCAGTTTGTGTGCTCAGCCCCCCTGGGACCAGATGGCGCAAGGGGACCTGGCGTGCAGGTATTTGGCAAGTACGGTCTTTCTATGCACCGAGCGGAGGTCCCCCCCTGCCCCGCGGACTGTTTTTCTGTTTCGGACTCTCTCCTTTTCCCCTCTCACTCCCAGTAGAGGGTAGAGGGGGATCGCCTCCCACCTTGGAGTCTCCGATCCCGGCCTGATTTTATCTTCCCCAGTTCGCACTCACGTTAGAAGGCTTTCTCAGTGGATTCTGCGTCCTTTTTCTCCCAATCTCTCAGGTTTTGTAAGGTTTCCAATGGCTTCAGATCTTTTCCGTGTGATGTATGGGTGCGAGTGCAAGTATGGAGCTCCTTCCTCCTCCGCCATCTTCGAAATGTAGAAAATAAATTTAAAAGCTATGGGGTCACCTGGGTGGCTCAGTCAGTTAAGTTTCCAACTTCAGCTCAGGTCATGATCTCATGCTCTGTGCTGTCATGATAGCTCAGAGCCAGGAACCTACTTCAGATTCTGGGCCTCCCTCACTCTCTGTCTCTCTCTCTTTCTTTCTTTCTTTCTCTTTCTCTCAAAAAATTTTAAAAAACCTTTGAAGACGCATGGCTGTTTTTTCCCTTTTTTTCTCTTACTCTTTTCAGACCAATACTTCTTCCCTACATCAGAGACCCCCTGATCCTTTGAGTTTTACAAATAGATTATAGTACCTTCACCCTCAAATCACTACAGTCATCTGATGATCTTCTGGCCATCTGTCTTCATTCATTGAAGATTTTAGCTTCTATTTGCATAGTATTAGACCCCTGAATCCTGTCGTTATTCTCCTCTCAGTGACTATAACACCCATCCAGTCTTCCAGGTTGGCTCCTGTACCTTCTCAATCATCTTTTATACTGCCCCCTCCCCCTAAACCATTCCCACTGTCCATTCATCACCTGCAACACCCTCTCTTCATTTTTCTCCGGACCCAGCTGAGATCCCGTCATTGTCTACTGTAGTAGCTCCATCGAAATATCTCTCAACTTTTCTTACTTTTCTTCCTTTGTTATTTATTTCTGGAACAATTCTGACATGGAATCTGTTATTTACCATCTCCTTGCCAGCACCCAAGCAGCTAACTCTTCCTAGAGAAACACACACACACACGCGCGCGCGCACACACACACACACACACACATACACATGGGCTTCTTGGTTTAGTTTTAAACGCATGATCACAAATCTCAAAACTGCTATCCTACCATATTTCTCTAGTGGACCCACTTTCCTACCTCCTGTAATGACTGTTTCCTAACATCTGCTCTCCTCAGATCTCTCAGATCCCACTTACCTTGCAGCTGGTAACCTTGTTTCCTATGTCCTTAAGAAGATAGAGCTATCAGGAAGATGTTTATTTGTCTTCTCATTACCAAATCTGGAAACCCGCTTGCATTATTATTCTTCCCTCTTAGTACGACAGGGGAACTATCCCTCTTCCTCCTATCCAAGCCCGTTCTTGGACTCCCTTCCAACTTTTCTGCCTTCTCTCACTTCCTTCTCTTACTTATCCCTTCTCCCTGCATCACTGATCTCTTCCTCACTACCAGGTCAGTGTGTAAAAACAAACATAAAATCTCTGGCCCCATATTTCTCTCTAACTTTTGCTCCATTCCTATTTTCTTAGTAATCTCCCTACTTGGAAAGCCATCTACATGTGCTAATGCTTTACTTCTAATCTTGTTTTTAACCCCAAAGTCAGTTGGAAGTGCTCTTGTCAAGGTCACAAATGACCTTCATATGGCCTAATTCAGTGGCCACATTTTTGCTCTTTTTGTCCACAGACCTGCTCAAGCGCTGGACTCAGTTGACCACTCCTTTCTTGAAGTGTGATCTCCTTTGGCTTCTTCAGCCTCAGACTCTCTTGTTTTATTCTTCTCTCACTTCATGGTCTTTTCACTACTCTGCCTCAGAAAGCAAAGGGGTTCCCGTCAGCTAAACCCGAACCTTCCTCCCATGACCCTCAACCCACATTTTCTATCAGGTCTCCTTCTCTACCCATGAATCTCATATGATCTCCCAGCCACCATGCTGACACTTGATTGCCTTACAGGCTTGTCAGGCTTATTTCCAAAAATGGAACCTTGGATTCCACCTTCTATATCTCTTCCTGGTTTAATCTTCCTCATCCCAGTAAACACTATGGCCATCTACCCAGTTGTTTGAGAATGAACACTGGGAGTTAGCCATAATTCATCCATTTCACCTCTCACATCCAATTTGCCACCAAAATCTATAGCTTTTAGCTCCTGTATATCTCCAAACCTTCCACTACTGTCCCTTTCTATCATTAACATTCTAAGCCAAGCTGCATGGCCCCTTGCTTGGGTGACCACCGCAGCCCTCTCAGTTTCCTTGCTCCAGGCTTGCCACCTTTGATCCATTCTTCAGCCCAAAGTGCCTTCTTTAAGAAGTTAAATCTGATTTTGCTACTGAGACTCACTGTGGATTCCTTACGACAGCCTGTGAGGCTTTTTAATTTTTTTTTTGTTTTTTTTCTTTTTATTACTTAAAAATGTAATTTCAGTATAGTTAATATACAGTGTTACATTAGTTTTAGGTGTACAATATAGTGATTCAACAACTCTATATATTTCTCAGTGCTCGTCATGCTAAGTGTACTCTTAATCCCCATCACCTATCTCACCCATACCCTCACTCACTTGCCCCCTGGCAACAACCAGTTCTCTATAGAGAGTCACCTATAAGGCTCTTTTGTCTATCATTCTATTTATGCCTCTATCCCCTTTGCTCATGAGATGTCATTTTTTAAGTCTCAGATTAAATGTAACTCTAAGAGGCTTTCCTCAACCTCCTGATAAAAGTAGATCTTCTCTTCATTATTATTCTTTAACTCAGAACCATTTTATTATTTATTCATTTAAAAATTTTTAAAATGTTTATGTATTTTAAAGAGAGAGAGACAGACAGACAGACAGATGGAGACAGAGAGAAAGCGGAGGAAGAGCAGAGAAGAGGGAGACACAGAATCCAAAGCAGGCTCCAGGCTCTGAGCTGTCAGCACAGAGCCTGGTGTGGGCCTGGGATTCATAAACAGTGAGATCGTGACCTGAACCAAAGTCAGACACTCAACTGACTGAGCCACCAAGGTGCCCCTCTTGCTCAGAACCATTTTAGTTTTATTTACAACAATTATGATCTCGAATTATTTATAGTTATGTGCTTATTGTGTCTCCTCTACTAGACTGGAAGCCCCTGAGGTCAGAGTTCAAGTCCTCTCTGATCACTGTTTTACCCCAGTACCTAGCATAGTGCTTAGTGTGTTTTCAGTAGATATTTGTGAAATTAATGAGCAGATTAATATTTGGCAAGTGTAGATTTTATTTGGTGCTGATGTAAAGAGAAAGGATAAAAATGATCTGGGTTGTAAGATGATTATTGTGGTGCCTGGGTGACCCAGGATAAGTGGTAAGGACTGGCTGCACAATATAGAGAAATGGAAAATACAACAGCGAAGTTTAGAAGTTGACAAATGACAAAATGATTGTATCTTTGTGGGAATGAGGAAATAGGCAGTGGAAAGGGCTAAGCAAAGAATACTGGGAGCTTAGTATTTTCTACCTTTTGTGGGAGATCTTATACTTAAAAAACAAATCTCTTCAGGCAACCTGACTCAAAAGTAGAATTTGTGAACTCTTCAGAGTAGAATATAGATATTAAGTTAAGGAAACCACAAAGATCTTAAAGTTAAGGAAATGTGGAGATACTGGGTCCTTAGTATCTATAGTTATACAAGTGAGTACACGAACCCATACCATGGAAATGGTTAATAAGAAGGTTAATTATTTTTGTGACTGATGGTTATTGATTATCAAAGGATTCCCTTGTGATTGTCTTATGCCTTAAGAGTGTTGATGTGAAAGACATGTCTTCATCTAGCTACACAATTGAAATCAATCACTTAGCAGTAGTTGGCTCATTATATTGCACTACTTCATATGAAAGATGCTATCTATAACAGCAATTGTAATGGGTGGTTTAATAAGGCAGACACTCTTAGAGAATACAGCTTAACTGTGTTCATAGCAAATATAGTAATTTTTGCAATGTGCTCATTTGTTTTATTAAAGCCAATTATACATTTGTTTTTGCTAATTTTTACTGTACAAAAGAAATTTGAAATACTTAATAGTCAATTACTGTGAGCATGCAGATAAAAATTATGAATGTTATCACCCAGTTTATGTGTATGTAAGAGGCAAGGCAAACACAAATATGATGTATAGAAATATGTCAGAAATTAATAACTTCTATTTTAAGCCTCTTCAGAACATTTGAGGAATGAAAATCTTTTTTTTTTTTTTGAGAACCTTTAAATCAACGTAACTCCTACCTGCGTCCATGAAGATGACTGACATGATTCTATCTAAATGGAATGTTGGTACAAGCTACAATGTCCTTTCAAAAGAGCTGGCTTTTTCCTTAAGAGTGCCTTTAATGCAATAGATAAGCAAACTCTTGGTGCTTAGGTCTCTATGTTTAGTTGCTTTCAAGTATTTGATGCTTTTATGAGTCATCAGGAAGGAATTCTGGACTTGCTTTCAAGGGATAATGGAAATTGATCCATTTCAAGCAAATTTTGTGTTAGAGAATGATAAATATACTGATAATAAAATTTTGAATATGTATTGATAAGAATGTTTTCTTTAATTCACCAACTATTCATTTATGTAGCATTTACAATATTTCAGTTTCAGTACTAGTTACAGAAGACAGATATGGTCCTTGCAGTATAAAGTTGATAGTCTTTGGGTGAAATGAAGCATTAAACAGATTGCTCCAGTGACACGGGATATGTGCTGTGACAGAGGAAATAAGAGCACCACAGAAGCATTTATCTCTGGGGTCCTAACCTATTATATGGATCAGGGAAGGCTTTTTGGAGGTAATAACAGATAAACAGAAGTTAGGCAAAGTGGACAGAGGAAAGAACATGCAAGTATGTAGGAGCCTTTGGAAAATGGAAGGAAGTCCAAATTGGCTGAGCTTAGAGTGATAAGGAAGGTGGCAGAGATGTGCCCAGGAGAAGGGCTAAGACCAGATTCGGATTGCCTTGTGAGTCATGATGAAGAATTTGTACATTAATCTGAATGCTGGGACAACACTAAAGATTTTAAGGAGATTCAAAACATGATCTGATTTTATTTTATCATTTTAACCACTCTAGCTGCACTGTGGAGAATGGGTAGGAAGGAAATAAGACTGGAGACAGGGAGATGAGTGAAGGAGGATGTAAAAATGGCATTCCAGGCAAGAAAGTATGGGCAAGGGCAGGCGGTAGAGACAACTGGATAGATTCAGGAAATGTTTGAGTTAGGATGGCCAATAGGTTGGTAGATAGGTGGTTCTGAATCTCAGGAGAGTTGACTGACCTGGTATATATTTGCCAGTTATCAACACTTAGACATTTTGTAATTGATATCGTGAGAATCAGTGAAAGGCCTATAGCCATGATTTTCAAACTGAAGTACATGTACTTCTGGGAGTATATAAAGACTCAAAGATTTATATGGGCACACAAATAATTTTAAGGAATCTAATTGCTATGTTTCCAAGTTTCATAAGTTGTCTTTCTAAGACTGGTATTCCTGAGGATCCTTCTATGGTCAGGCAGATTCTTCTTCCCCATGTCTCCTTTCAGAGTTCTTTTCCCATTGGCAAAAGAAAGGCAGACCTGAAATTTAGTCCTCCTTGATGTGATGCCTCTGTGGGCCCCACAGAGAAGCAGTGGCATTTATACAGAGAAAGTCAATGACCCGAATGGGGGTAATATATCCTTTTGTAACTTGAGTACATTCTGTTTTGTTGTTTGTTTTTGCATTCCATGAAATGAAGAGAATGCATGAAAGAACTGTCAGCTGATAGATCATTAAAAATATTATGGGATGCTAGATCACTATTTGATTTTTAGCATATAACTCAGAAAGAGGTAAGTAATTGTGTGACATTCTTATAATAAAACTCTTTTCCATTCCTATCTACCTAGTAGGTAGGAAATGTGTTAAGCACAAAATATGAAAAACAGGAGTAAACCTGACGCAGAACATTGCTTCATTCTAGCAGTAAGTTGTATTATCCATGGACCCATCAACTAACTGAAAAAATGAAAACCACCTTAATTAACTAATAGTATCATATAAATTCTGTTTTATATAATTAATAAATATCTGTCAAATGTAAAATATGTTACATTGTGTTTATCAATTGGATATAATGGTAATTTAATGAGAACTCAATCCAGAAGAAAAATGTTATCACTTAGAAACTTATGGTCCCAGGCGATTAAAGAAAATCAAATTTATCATCATACTTTTTTTTCAGAGATGTAGGATAAGGTGATCAATAAAAGACTTCCAAGCATAAAATATATTACACTGGGTTGAAATTTTGTTGGAGAAGCAAAACAGAATTATGAATTCTAAGAGTAAACGGAATGATGTAATATTTTCTAATGTTAAAGAAGAGCTTGTTCATGTATTTTTAACTAGATGACGGTGGTAATGAAATCCCTTAATTATTTTACACATCTTGAACATTGACATGTTTAAAAGAATGAAATATGGTTATATTTTTAAATGTTGTTACAGAATTTGTAAAATGGAGGGAATTCTATCTTTTGGCAATGATATCCTATATGAAGTTATATGGTAATTTTTGGGTGTTAACTCAAAAGTGTTAGTGACGTGTTTCAAAATCATTTTAGTGAGTATATGAGAACACGAGTTTGAGGACCTCTGGTCCTGGGAGTGAAATAGGCTGATGTGAGAAAAGGGCATAGGTTCAGTCCCCTGAAGCATCAATATTCAAGGATCCTTCTCCCTTCACTAGCATACAAGGAAGAAAAGCAAGAAGTCTTGCTGGATGTAAGTTTGAAGATTTTCTCTGTGGGACTGGAGATTAGACCATCCATGATAGGACAGGAAGGGTGAGGGAAGATGGCCAAAGAGAGTATAATGTGTGGGCTAGCGGATGTGGAGAGTGAAAACTTCCACTGTTGGCTGAGAAGCTGGTCTCAAGGTTGGCTGACCTTGACCCTAAAGTGATACCAATCTGTTTGGTATGTGATATTCTTCAAGCACATCTTGGCAGAAGACTCTTAAAATCAGAAGATAACTTGGCATTATGAAAAATACTAGAAATTACATAATATTAAAGGACTATTGGAAATAATCAGAGGCAGAGATGATAAGTCATTTATGCAAGGTTACTTTTGGCAGACAGAATCTCAGCTTCTCACTTTTTTCACTGAAAATTTTATAAACTAACTTTGTACTTCTCTCTGGTACTTCTTACAGTGAGTTTGCTTATCAAGTGCATCTGAAGTGAGAGGAGAAGGTAAAAAGAGAGTATATGTGTGCCCCTCTGCCTGACTCCAAAACATGGTCTCTACCCAAGTTTCCAGCTCTCCAAATGCACTTCCTGGCCAATGTCCCTTCTGCCCCTAGGATTTTACATTCCATTTCTTGTCTAGAACATGCCTCCCTCCTAATTCCACCTTGTCCAAGTCCTGTGGATCCTTTAAAGACCAACCCCTCCCTGAATTTTCCCAATTACACTTGTATTTATCACCTGTACCAACCCTGTCCTGGAGGAAAAGACTACAAACCACAAATGTGGGATGCATATGTAGTTTGTGTTTTTCACTGAGATACATTGACAAAACTAAGAAACAGTTGAAATTCATTTTAATATATCTCATTTAACCCAGCCTATCCAAGATATTGTCACTTTAGTGTGTGATAAATACAAAAATTATTAATGAGATCTTTTATATATTTTTATAGAAGCATTCAAAATCAAGTGTATGTTTTACATTTATAGCACATCTCAGTTTGGACTAGTCACATTTCAAGTGCTAATAGCCATATGTAGCTAGTAGCTACCATATTGGAGAGTGAAAATTTATATGGCAAATACTAGTACTAAAAATTACATTTTTATTTGCCGACAGTTTCTTGAGTTTATTTTTGTTTTGTTTTGCTTTGGTTTTTGGCAGACTGTACGATCCTTAAGGGTAAGGATCATATTTGGAACATCTTTGATATTGTTAAGGTGATATGCTCAATGCTATGGTTGAATAGGAATATGGATATGCTATGGCTGGCTCAATGTTCAGTCATAGTAAGATAAAATGATCCACTACATTTGTTGAGTTATTTTGACTAATGAAACTTTCTGTTAAACCACCTTGATGATACCAATCTGTTGACTGGCCCTTTGGGAACAGGATAGCTCTTTTTGGAAGAACAAAGCTGCCAGTGTTTTAAATAATTGACAAGTTGGCCAATGGCTGCTGGTCCTGTGATAAGGCCATCATTTAAATTTGTGAGCATCCTGGGGGTGGGACTGTGGTGTCTTTACAGCTACTTCCAGCCACAACAGCTTTTACGTAGTATGAACATCTTTGCACACAAATTAATAGTTCTTTGGAAGGTATTAGATGCTTTTAAAAAGAAATTATGGGTTTAAATGTTCCCTGGGATGCTCGTAGAGTTGGTTAGTATTATCACACTTCTATTTGACTTACCTGAGAACCTAGATTGAAAATAAATTGGCATAACTGGACCAACTAATCCCTTAGAAACTTTTCGCTTTTTTTAGGGGGGCAGAGATGAAGAGTTTGCCTAGTTTCTGAAAATGTCATTATCTCTTTCTGATAAGCCTTTATGTTGAGGGTTGTGGCCTTCAGG
The DNA here is from genome assembly GCF_003009895.1 of Hyaena hyaena. Taxonomy (NCBI): domain Eukaryota; kingdom Metazoa; phylum Chordata; class Mammalia; order Carnivora; family Hyaenidae; genus Hyaena; species Hyaena hyaena. The sequence goes on from NW_024080897.1 coordinate 1,967,146, forward strand.
ATAAACAAAGTGGAAAAGGGACCCTTGAGAATCTTAATTTGTTCAAATTAAAATGAACGTAGGAAGATAATAAAGCTGTTTTAAAAAGCTATTCTGAACTTTAGCATAGTATTTTAACCATTCCTTTGGGGAAGTTATGTCACCCTTACATGCAGGGTCAGTGAAAACGCAGTAATTATTCAGAGTTATAGTATTTTTTTTTTAAGTTTCCACCATTGTGAATGCAATGATAGGAATTCAGTAGTACAAATTCTGGAACAGCAGCCCTACGGCATTAGAAAATCTCCAGGGTGTCATGTGTAGGGAGGAGAGTTGACAAAGTGATTACTTTGTTCTAATGACTTTATGCTAAAATAAACTTATCATATCAAAATCAGTTTTGTAATAGAAATCCTTCTATCAGTTGCAGAATGGAGGTCTTTTGCATGAAAGGGGAGTTCTTTTTTTCTGTAATTATGACCACTATGTTAAAGCAATCAAGAAGGTGTGCTAATTTACTTCTAAAGGATGCAGTTGATTTCCTAAAAGCTTTATGGGAATAGGCAATGTCATTGTGATAAATCAGAAATGCTTAATCCTATCACCATACAAAGCAAATTGAGTTGTTATGCATTCCATCTATTTTGGTATTAATCAAACAGGGTAAAAAAAACAACAACTGTATTCTTCTTCCAGTTCTAGATAACTTACAGATGGAAAAAGCATTATATAAGCTAGTTTTAAACTTTCACCATAAGACGTAGAATTGAAATTTGAACCCTCTGGTGCTAATTATTGAGGTTCAGTCTGCTAGGGACTGAAGTCTATGGGTGGCTCATAAAGGAAGTTGGCCCAATATGATATATTTCATATATAGGTAATGAACTGTTGTCAGTTTCCCTCAAGGGGAAACTGGATATATTGCATTTTCTTTCTAATTAGGTGTAACTGTGTTTGAATATAAAATTGTTGGTGCTGCTATTAAAATTAATACCTATTAACCTTAAATGTTATTCACTTGTCTATGCTAGGAAGTCACAGCATGTACTGAATAATTTTAATCTCTTCCAGCAATAGTGAAATTTTACTTCATAACCCCCTTAGATGAATGTGATCAGCTACAGTGGCACTAATTTTGTGTGCTGTTGCTAAATCATCTTAGATGATCGAAATCAGGCTTCCAGGGAGGATTATGAATCAGCGTACGGTGTTGCAAACCATGAGATTATTCTTGGGCTCCCTAGAGTATGTCTCCTCAGTCATCGTGCCTACTTTGGACCTTGCTACTTACACAAGATTCAGAGAATTGAGTCAAAGGAGAGTATAAGAGATATGGCATTAAGACCACAACCTCAGAGTCTCCAATAGATGTAACTCAATTATTTTTCTATTTCAGGGCTTTCAACAATTGAAGGTAATAGGTGTCAGTTCAGAATTTCCTCACTTAGCCCTTGGTTTCCATTTGCTCATAGGTTCCAACTAATTTGGAGAGACCGTGCAGAGGCCAAGGCATGTGGGTCCACACTGGTGCTCTGTCTGGTTTCTTATATGTTGGTCCCTACAGAGTTCTAGAGACCTTCCTTGTTCTGATGATGAGGTCCGCAGGATCTCCCACAGAGCCACCTCCTCGCCCGTGTGGTACTTCTGAGCTTTTGGGGGTACCCACACCCATGCAAACTATAGTAGCCTCTTGGTAGCATTGGAAAGTAGCATATTTTTCTTCAAGAAAGCTTCTTGCCCATGTGAGGTCCTTGGCTTTTTAGGTACAAAAGTAAAGAATTTGCCTCTCTGGTTTTGTTTAACAGAAACTCCCAAATGCCTACCTGTCTCTTAGATTGCAATAACCTGGGAGTGAGGGAGCGTTCTGGGAATAGGAAATATCCAGGGAAAAATTCATTAAGATGTTAAGTCATTGATATGTTCAAAGCATTATTCTCTGTAAGAACAAACTGATTTTTTTTTTAAAAGTTAAAAAAAACAGGATGCCTGGGTGGCTCAGTTGGTTGAGCATCCGACTCTTGATTTCAGCACAGGTCATGATCTCATGGTTCGTGAGTTCAAGCCCTGCATTGGGCTCTGTCCTGACAGCATGGAGCCTGGTTGGGATTCTCTCCCTCTCTCTGCCCCTCTGCTCATGTGCCCATGGTGCGTGTGCTCTTTCTCTCAAAATACATAAATAAACATTAAAAAAACAGTAGGGTTGGTCAGCTTGAATAAAAGAAAGGTATCTAAGATACTAATTTTACTGTATTTATACTAAATATATATGTACTAATTCTGTATGTAATGAAGTAGTTATATTTATGAAAAATTTGTTATATATATAATATATAAATAAAACACATGATAATTATATATACACACAATATAATAATAAATACATATGTGAATGGCTCTTCTGTTTGGCTTGTGCTAACCAGTTAGGTACTTACTACTACAGCAGTATCCTACCTGTAAAGACCGGTAATTTAGTCCAGTAATTTAACAATTAGGAAATGGGGACCCATAACTAGCATGATGTCACACGGTAAATGTAGCTGACCAGAATGTGACACCAGGTCCTTGGACTTCCTCAGAATTCTTTGTTCATTTCTTCCCTCCCTGCCTGAGAATGATATTATTTTGCAATTGAAGAGAATTAGGTTAACTATCAGGATGAACTTTTTGATGCTAATAGGTTGAAACATTGAAATACATTATCAAGGACATTTGCAGTGGTTGTTTTAAAAAAATGGTTAGGCAGCTACCTTTTTGCTCTGGCCTGGGGACAGTCCTTGTGGAATCAGGGAAGATATGGCTTCTTGAAGTCGATTTTTAGATTACATGATTTTAAGGCAGATACTTCAAAAAAGGTTTACAAATATAGACTTGATTGAAATATTTACCACAGAAACTGCCCCTGTAGTAGCTTCTTTGCGTTTACTGTTATTTGGTGTGTGTGTGTGTGTGTGTGTGTGTAGGGAATATAATTTTGCCCTCTCAAGCAAATATAAGGATTTTTCAAGATGTTTAGAAACAGAACAGTGAAATTGTCTTCAGATCCCTAGAGGAGACTGGGTGGCATAGAATTTTGGCTTCTTCCTTGCCATGGAATGGATTTCTATTGGGAGAGGATTTATAACTTTATGGGCCAGATAGTGTAAAAGATGTGACAGGTTTCAAAAATAATTTTTCAGTGGAACTGTTTCTTGGGAATGGTAATTGATTTTGCTTAGTGTCTGCTAAAAACAAACCTGGAAGACTGTGTTGCATTAAAAAAAAAAAAAAAGAAAAGCCTAAAGCGAAGTATTCATGTTTTTGTGAGGTTGTATAGAGATTTAGACCGATTTTAGAGAGAATATTTTGTATTTCATTTCTCCCTGATGGAGAGAGCGACATTTTAGAGAGCCAATCAGACATTTCCTTTTCCAAAGGCAGTATTAAAAATCTTAACTTTCAGGGTGTCTGGGTGGCTCAGTCAATTGAACGTCTGACTCTTGATTTCAGTTCAGGTCAGGATCCCAGGGTTGTGGGATGGAGCTCTGTGTCTGGCTTAAGCATGGAGCCTGCTTAAGAGTCCCTCTCTCTTCCTCTGCCCCTCACCCCCACGTGGATGCTCTCTCTCCCTGTAAAAATATCTTAGCTTTCAAGAAAAATCTTCCAGAAGAACTTTTCTTTCTCATACTGTATCCCAGTGTGCGCTCCCGTCCTTGGCTACTTTCTTTTTGGTGGCAGTGTATCTATCTAAATTAAATTTTTGATAGGAGAAACACCTGTTTGAATGCAGCCTTCTTCCCTCCCTCCCACTTTTCTCCCTCCTTCCCTTACTTTGTAGTGAACTACTTTAAGCTGCCAAAGTCAAATAACATGGAAACGTAGCAGAACCCACTTTCCCCCAGCTGTATTGAGAGATATAATTCACATATAGCATTGTGTAAGTTTAAGGTGTACATATAATGATTTGAGGCACATCTGTGCTGCAAAATGATTATTGCCAAAAGGCAAGTTAACACATACATCACTTCACATAATTAGCGTGCGTGCGTGTGTGTGTGTGTTAAGAGCATTGAAGATCTGCTCTCTCAGCAACTTGTGAGTGTGTATTACAGTATTGTTAATTGTAGGGACCATGTTGTGCATGACATCCCCAGAACTTCATATTCATCTAGTAACTTGGGAGGCTGTACCCTTTACCAGCATCTTCCCATTCCCTTACCCCCGTCCCTGCTAACCACCATCCTACTCTTCTTATGAGTTTGGCTTTTCCCGATTTTACATATAAGTGAGACCATACAGGGTTTTTCTTTGTCTGACTTATTTCACTTAGCATAATGCCCTCATGTTTATCCATGTTGTTGCAAATGGCAAGATTTCCTTTCTCTTTATGGGAGAATAACATTCTGGTGTGTGTACGTGTGTGTGTGTGTGTGTGCGTGTGTGTGCACCTGTGTATCTGTGTGTGATTTTCTTTATCCATTCATCTGTAACAGAGGCTATTTTTAATATGAAAATCTAAAGTACATACTTTTATTGAATTTGAGAATATCAGGTACATACTGTGTACCACAGCTTTATATTTTAGTATATTCAGCTAATCTGAGGAAACTTTTAATTTTATGTAATCTCTTAAGGTTATAATAATAAGGCCAATTGTGTTTCCAATATACCTTCCAGCTGAGTTCTCACTCTGTGTCAACTCTGTAACATTAATCCCTTAGAGACAGAAATTAAAGTTTGGATTTAATTTAGAATTAATTTAATGTGGGAACATATTAACATTAATATATTAAGATAATGTGAGAATAATTCCCTATAGTCTGTTTTTCTTTTAAAGTATACAGGTGTACATAAACCCTCATTATTCAAATATTTACCGTAAGGATTTATAGACACTTTTACCCTAAGCACACAGTGTGAATCAGCAGTTTACCATAATCAATATGCATGTGTGTGGGCAACAAAAAGTTGGTTGCTATTGAAATTAGTCAAGAGGATGTGGAGTGAGTGGGATACAGGCTTCAGCCTATGCTCAGGTTGTTTGAAAGTGTTTGCATAATCACTGATCTTCCTCATGCTTTTCCCTGAACATTTTGCGCTTCCTGCATCTCATGGTCCTTTCTGCTGCGATCTGGGAGCACTTCCAACATGGATCTAGTTTACATAGGATCTTTAGAATCTCTAACATGTTAGGTCATGGCTTACTTATATTACGTATATGTTCCTTGCATGTGTAAAAGGAAAATATAATTCCCACATGATACTATTAGGAAGGATTCCATGTGTACTATATGGAAGCATGCCCACCGCATGTTTCATTAGTTATTAAAGAATTCGATACTTGGTGTATCTAATTAAATCAAATGATTTAATTTATATCATTCAGAAGTGGATTTCGTTTGCTATGTAGATGGTTATAGGTGTCTTATTGATATTTGGGGAAACTGGTTGGGTGTTTGGATGGATTTGGAATATATTCATTTTCCTCATTAAAATAATAAAGTGAAAGGGTCCCACCACTTGAAAATTACTATATGACATACTTTCAAAAACGAATTGAATTCTGTTGAAGGATGCCTGTATTTCTTCTCTGAGCACATACACATATAATTCCTATAGTAGCTGATACTAGTGAAGTTATCTTGAAAACTTATGCATGACTAACCCTCATATTTTCCATCTAGTGTAAACAATGTGGCTACCCGTTCTCTCAACAGATACACTTATAACTTGGTGTATTTCTTGACGGTTTTCTCATTTGCTGGCTCTCAGTCCTTGGCATGTCTTCCGAAGGGTCTTTGTCCTCAAGTCTTCTCTTTCCTGTCTCCCCTGAAGTGAAGACAATTTTTGTTCTCCGTCCTATGCCAAACTCTTCATCTCAAACCCTGATCGCTCCTTCATCCTCCATCCCTCATTTTCAACTAGCTGCTTTTCTTTTTTTTAAAAAATTTTTAAATATTTATTTATCTTTGAGAGACAGAGAGACAGAGCGTGAGCAGGGGAGGTACAGAGATAGAAGGAGACACAGAATCAGAAGCAAGCTCCAGGCTCTGAACTATCACCACAGAGCCCGATGCGGGGCTCGAACTCATGAACTGTGAGATCATGACCTGAGTCAAAGTCGGCTGCTTAACCAACTGAGCTACCCAGGCGCCCCTAGCTGCTTTTCTACATTTGTGTCCTAGTGCTATTTCAAATGTCACATAGCAGGGAGGGGCCCAGAAATCCATCTTGGGAGACCATGGGCTTTGCATAGGAAAATGCCCTGTAAGCCAATCGATGCTACAAATTGGGACCCTGAGAAAAAAGGCTGGTAGAAAACAAGTTGAGAAAATGTAGCTGGATACCTGATACCCTGGGTACATGATTGCCACAGATTTGTGGTTAGAAGGAAAGGAGGGAAAAGGAGGAGGAGGAGGGAGGAAGGAGGGGAAGGGAGCGAGTGGCCAGAAAACTTAGAGAGAAGTGGAAACAGAGTAGGCAGAAAGGACTAATGGACTTTGTAAGGTCAGGTTGGCTTGATCGTCAAATTCAGGTTGTTGATTTTTTTGTAGTATAGATATCTTCCTTTCTCTGGTACAGTCTGCTACATTCATAACAGCCTTCTGTGGGTAAATTTTTCCACGTCAAAATCTAGAAACATATTAGAACAGAATAGGATTATTCACAACAGCCAAACGTTGGAAGCAATCCAGATGTCCATCAACAGATGAATGAAAAAACAAAATGTGGTGTATCCATACAGTGGAATATTATTCAGCCTTATAAAGGAATGAAATTCTTATATATACTACATGATGAATCTTTAGGGCATTATACTAAGTGAAAGAAGCCAGCCACAAATGGACAAATATTATATGATTCAACTTCTATGTGGTACCTACAGTACTCAGATCCACAGAGACAGAATGCAGGTAAAAGGCTACCAGGGGGTGGAGGGATGGTGAAATGTGGAGTTGTTTAAGGCATACAGATGTTTAAGGGGTTCAGTTTGGGATAATGGAAATGTGCTAGAGGTGGATGGTGGTGATGGTTGTACCCCAATATCAATGTCCTTAATGCCATTGAACTATATACTTAGGAATGGCTAAAATGGTACATTTTTATGTTATGAATATTTTATCACAGTAAATTTCTTTTTTAAAAATGTGGAGAGAGAGACTGTTTACATGTCTGCACAGTTTATGCAGGATAGAAGATGATCTGGAAGGTTAATTACTTCAGCAGAGGTTGGGTTATAGAACCAAACAGAGAGAAAGCAAAAAGCCCATAAAGCCTCCATAATAGGTTGAAGAATGGTGTCCCCTCCAAAAGATATGTCTGTGTCCTAACTCCTGGAACCTGTGAATACGACCTTATTTGGAAAAAGGGTCTTTGCAGATGTAATTAAATATGAGTCTCAAGATGAGATCACCTGGATTACCACCTGGATTACCCAAGTGGGCTCCAAATCCAATGACAGGTGTCTTCACAAGAGACAGGAGAAGAGAAAAGAAAAACAAACAAAAAAAACCCCAGAATGACAGGAGAAAACCATGTAAAGATGTAAGCTGACTAGAGTGATGCCAAGCAATGTGAGGAGCCCCCAGAAGCCAGAAGAGGCAAGCAAGGATTCTCCTGTGGAGCCTTCAGGGGAAGATGGCTCTGCTGATGCCTTGATTCTGTACTTCCAGCTCTCAGACCTGTGAGAGAATAAATCTCTGTGTTTTAAGCCACCAAGTTTATGGTGATTTGTTATGGAGCTCTGGGAAATGAATGCAGCCTCCAACTCCTCTGTACTCTGGAAAATCTGACTAGTCATGGGCAGTTCTAAGAGCTCCCACTGCAGAGAAGATTGGCCTGTGGCTGATTCCATCAGCATCCTGAAGGCATCTCTACAGACTTCTGGTTTATAAAAAAATTGAACCATCCTTATTAGGTCTGATTTATATTCACAAAAACCTGAAGAAAGTAGGCATCTTCCTTAGATGGGGAAACTGAGGCTTCCCACCAGTGTTTTTCATAGTGTGTGATATCTGTGGGCCATCTGCACCAGAATCACCTGTGGTGTTTGTTGAAATGCAGTTTCCTGGGCCCTGTCCAAGACCTAGTGAATCAGAAAGTCTAGGCGTATTCTCCAGGGAATCTGCATTTTGTGTGATCCTTTTTCTGTAATACTCATGGATTTTGAGAGCCACTGCTCTAAGAGAGCGAGCAATTTGCATGATGTGTAATGGCAGGTAGAAAAGGTAGTGAGGATTTGAATTCAGCTCGTGTTGTCTAGGAAGCATGTGTCCTTTCTGACAGAAACCAGCTGACTTTTCCTTTTTCTGTTCCCTCTAAATTCTTTTAAGGATTCAATGGCAGGGCCTTCCATAAAGGAGGCATCACCTGCTGAAAAAGCCTAGCCATTCCTTATTGTTTTCATTACAAAAGAAATATGTGCATATTTATTAAAATTTCAAGCATTGTCCAAGTGTAGGAGGTGAAAAGAGTCAATGTTATCCTTAATTCCAACATTTGGGATGTAGCCTTTCATTTTGTGGATGTGTACAGAATATTATAAATACAGTTTTTCCACAAAAGGGCATATTGCTCTGTAATATACTTTTCCCTTTTAACAAGTACATCATGGGCAGCTCCTCCATTTGTAGTTAATCTTCATACTTGTCAGAAGAGCTCAGTTGGGATCAGCTGAAGAAAGTGATGTCATTGTAGGCCTCTAAGGTTTAAAGATGCAGAAAGGCTCAAAGGGATGGACAGACTCCAGAGAGAAGCTTAGAAACTGTCTGGCTCGGAGGAACCAAAGAAAGGGGACTTTTTGTCTCAAAGGAAAAGAATGTGCTTTAGAAGAAGGAACTTCAAGTTGTTCCAGAAAAGAGAAGGCTGTATGTTCTGAAAACCCAAAGAAAAAAGCTGACGAGGTTGATTCCTGACCTCGTAGCTTTCTCCATCGCGGTGAATAGAAAGCCAACATTCAGCGAGAATTATAAGTGGATTTCAGCTGCTTAGAAACCAGTTGTGAAAGGGTGAGTTAAAGTAAATGGTGAAAGTTAGGTTGGAAAAGACATTCTGTTTTTCTTACTTTTGGAAATATTGTTAAGTTTTGAGACTCTTTTTGAAATTTATTCAACAAGCAATTAATATCTGCCACCTAGCTGGAATGAGGCAAGTGAGGGCAGACTCCGAGAAAAGTGAGCCTCCACCCACAGTAAATTAAATTTGGTTCATTGGATCTCCTCCACCACAGGCTTATGGTGAGAGCAAACAGTCTCCATTTTATCCCATTTTATCACAGAAGGTCCATCTGCAAACAAGGGTAGAAATCATGTACAATAGCTGAGTAACACAGACTGGCTGGTTAATAGCAAGGAGTTGAGGAGAGACAATCCCGTAGAAATGAAAATGTTATAAACCCCCTAACTATGGCATCAAGCATGGTAAATGGGCCCTAGATTTTTCTTCGTAAATTCTACAATGTATATGTGGTTGTCTGTTACACTAAAACCATGTTAAGCATTAAATACATGTAATGTGAATTTATTTTAAAACTAATTTCCTACCTAAGGTTTTAGTTTCTTAGCTTACTTGATGTGACTTTAGTAGATAGAAGAAATGTATTTAAATGGTGGAGTAGTGGGGCGCCTGGGTGGCTCAGTCAGTTGAGTACCCGACTTCAGCTCAGGTTGTGATCTTGCGGGTTCATGTTCGAGCCCCACATCGGGCTCTCTGCTGTCAGCATGGAACCTAATTTGGATCCTCTGTCTCCCTTTCTCTGCCTATTCCCTTGCTCTCTCTCAAAAATAAATAAACATTTAAAAAAATAAACAGTGGGGTGGACTTTCTAGGTGGTAATTTTTCAGGGGACTCAGCAGGCAGTTTTGGTGCTGACTTTAATGCAGATTACCAACTTTCGTACAAAATTTGTTCAGAAGAGTTGAAACTAGCTTTTGTCTTCTCTTGAGAAAAAACCTGTAGAAAACTTTATCCATATCCAAATCCAATGATTTCTGAGTTTCTCTTTGTATCTGAATCACTTAAATCCTTTTCTGATACTGATCCTTAATCCACAAATTTATGAATCTCTCCATTTTTCCTACCCCTACTTCAATTATAGACACAAGGTTTGACCCCCAGTTCTACCATTGCATGCTTATCATTTTTTAAATGTTTTATTTATTTCTGAGAGAGAGAGAGGCAGCATGAGCAGGGGAGGGTCAGAGAGAGAGGGAGACACAGAATCTGAAGCAGCCTTCAGGCTCTGAGCTGAGTTCAGAACCCGACGCAGGGCTTGAACCCACAAACCATGAGATCATGACCTGAGCCGAAGTCGGATGCTTAACCGACTGAGCCACCCAGGCGCCCCCCATTGCATGTATATCATTGAGGAATTGCTATTTCCTTCACAAATAAACTCACAATCGACTAGCTCATGTCCCATGAGCTTTTGATGTCTTGATTTTGGTATGCTTGATGATAATTCGCATTTCCTAAATTGTATTAGTACAGGTATTAATAGTTCCTTTTTCTATCTTCCACTGTGTAGGATAAAAACAGGAAATAAAAGGCAACTAAATATTCAGATACTTAGATAAATGCTGCCGTATGGGCAATGTAGTCCCATCAGGGCATACTTCAGCCTGGTGTTTCATCAGGTGAAACATGCACATAGAATTGGGCCTAGAGAGAATGGAGTTTCATTGTTTGAAAAATGAAAGCAAAGGTTGTGTGAATCTCAAAGACTCTGTCATGTGTATATTAAAACGTTCCGTCATCTCAAAAGTGTGGTAGGAATGGGAGCTAAATATTCCATGTTATTTCAGCAGTGTCTGGATGATTAATTTTCTTCGACAGTGACCTCCAAGCCTGCTCTTCTTTTTCTAAAAAGAGGATACTGATCCTGATCTCACAGCGTTATGAGGAGTAAGTAGCCAGCTGCGTGCTGGGAGCCAGCAATGTAACGTTAGCATGTTAGCATCTTCTCAGGTGGATGGTGCACAGCTGGAGGGCAGGAGCCCAGGCTTGCATGCCTGTATGAGGCTTTGTACAGATGGTTACATAGTTAAGAAGCATTAAAAATATTGTTAATCTTTCTCTGGTCTGGATATAGAAGGTGGTTTAGCAATTGGGTTTTAGATGAAGAGGTGTGAGTCCAATGGCAAGCTTCGACATTTTTAGAGAAGCTGTGTATGATCATTGGCAGAGATCATTCTTGCCTAGATGTGTTAAGAGTTACAACCAAGTCTTGATTGTCCATGGTGAGGGTTACAGCATATTTTATCGCCCAGATTGGTATGCACTTGAGAGTGAAAGAGTGTGTTGTGTACATTTACACTTGGACTATAGTTGAAATCTGGAATTCTCCCAGGCAAACAGAGATAGATGGTTACCCTATTTGGGGCTGATGTTCTTCCTTTGGGATCTGATTTAATTTAAGAATGGAGCATTTCTCAAAAGGGCTTCCTGTTTCTGTTGAGTGAATGACATAACCACATTCTAAGCACGAGCGGACTTATTCCTGAGGATGGCTGTTCTCACTTCTCAAAGTGTTAGGGATCCTTCTGCAGGCAGGTGCTTAGCACCACTTATTGCACTTAATTGAGTAATGGTACTGGGGCCTTGAGATGAATGGGTTAGGTCATGGGATTCCAGAAGAACCTTCCCCATCTCCATACTGTGTATCCACCGGAGGTGTTTAACTAGTCTTGAAGCAGCACTTGGAATATAAAGCTGTGTGATTCAAAGTCAACAGTTATTCACATATTATTTGTAGTTTTCTAATGACCCATGCTGACATTCCTCTCCAGGATTGGCTGTGTGTATTATCATATTTATCTCAGAGACAGATTAGCCAGATACTTAGGGTCAAGATTCTAGCTGCCACTCTGCTTTACCCACATCAGTTTTGTGATCCTTGACAGTTTATTTAATTTTTTCTCCTTCATTTACTTCATTAGTAATATGAAGATAGTAATAATACCTACCTCAAAAAAATACCCACCTCATAGTATTGTTGCACGGACTAAATGAACTGATTTTTGTAAAATGCTTATAACAGTGTGTGATACTTAGTAAGAACTACATAATGTTTGTAAGTAAAAAATATATAAATAAAGCTTTTACATGGACTCAGGTACTGTTGGTATTAAGCTTGAAATGCTCACAAGGTTAAATATGGGACTAAAGGAAAGAACAAAAGAAAAGGTGAGGACTATAAATATCACTGGGGCATTCAAGAGAAGAGTAGGAATTACATTCCTCAGGAGATTTATTATTTTTTTTCATAGTTTAAATTGTTTATTGTCAAGTTGGTTTCCATATAACACCAGGTGCTCATCCCCACAAGTGCCCTCCTCCATGCCCATCACCCCCCTTCCCCTCTCCCCCACCCCCATCAGCCCTCAGTTTGTTCTCATCATTCAAGAGTCTCTCACTCCCTCCCTCTCCCCCAACTCTTTTTCCCCTTCTTCTCAGGAGATTTAAAGATGGAAATCTGTGTGTTAGCAGAGCCAGTATTTTATTGGGTATCATGAACCTGAGAGACACATGTGATTTTTCCTTTGCTTTCTTCTTTGAGCACTGTTAAGTTTTTCTGGGGTGCTGCTTCAACCATTTTTGTTATTGTTAATATTGTCATCACTAACATCAATATTTTGATGATTGTATAAAATATTAGATTCCATTTGATTTTGGCAGTTCACTGTAGCTTTAAAACAGTGGTCCAGCATCAGGATGTAGAGGTTCTGAAATGATAGTTTCTTATTGAAGTCTGGAAGAGACCACAGTGGCTTTAGTATGTCTGTTGTTGAGTTTTCTGAATGAAACAGGAAAGTGGAAACATTCATAAAGCTGACAGCACAGCATTTGGCCATGACTGCTTCTATATCCTGGGTAGAGTGGTCTGAGAATCACTCCCTCAGAGTGATGTGAACAAGGTCATCTTATTATCTGGGTCCTGGTTCTTATATCAGAAGTAAAAACCAAACACTAACAACAAAGAACCCCAGAAGTTTAAACATTACAAAAATACAAAGGCACAGAAGAAAGTGGTGTAGGTTTTGGAGTTTGATAGCATTGTTTATAAATTCTGGCTCTGGGATCAATTGTATGAGCCTCAAGAATTTGGTAAGCTCTCAGAGACTGTATGTGAAATGGAATTGACATCCCTTCATAGAGTAAGAGTAGGGATTAAATGAGATCATATATGTCAAAGCAGCTGTTCTTAGTGGCACTTGATATAGGCAATTTCCTTCCCCCTACCATTCACTAGACTGTTTCTTAGTCATAGACATCATGCCTTTTTTATTAGTACATCCTGAGCACCCAACACAGTGTCTGACATATAGTAGGTATTAAACAGATATTTATTCAATATTGAGTAAATAATGGTCTAATTAAATCCATTCATTAATCAACCCTTAATTAAGTAACCATTCTACATGACTTACTCCGCTAAAAACTTGAGAAACAGAGATGAACGTGGCATGGTTCCCTTCCCATAGGGACCTGCAGATGGGAAGGGAAGAATATACCTTACGATGAGTGCACTGTAAAGTCTGTACAAGGCACTATGGGTGCACGAATGAGGAAGTGCCCTTACTCTAATTGTGAAAGTCTAGGAGGGCGTCACAGAGAAAAGATATTTAAGCTAAATCCACCCAGCAGATATAGTGAGGGGAAGAGCCCTCTCCATAGAGGTAATTACATGTACAAGAACTCAGGGGGAGGGCAGAACATGCTGTGTTTTGTGAACTACAAGTGTTTTCACATATCTGGACAGCAGTGTGTGTGTGTGTGTGTGTGTGTGTGTGTGTGTGTGTGTGTATTTGTGGGGCCTAGGGAAGAGGGGTCTTGATGGAATCCGGGGCAAAAATGTATGCAGGGGGGTGAATCATGACAGGTCTTTTAAGATTCATTTGGACACTTGAACTTTATCCCACAGGTTATGGAGAGCCTTCAGAGGATTTTAAGCAAAGATGGACAGGATTGATTTAGATAGGGCCTTCTGGCCACCACATGGAGGGACTACTGTGGTGTTCCAAGTGGGACATGGAGCACACGGTGGCTCTGGGAAGACCAATGGGATGGATTCATAAGGACTTTGGGATTGATTAAATGTAAAGTCTAGAGCAATCCAGTCCTGGTTTGAGTTCTCTCAGTAGAGATTCTCCTGTATTTTAAGAGCCATAGAAAATATTTTGTATTTCCATTAGATTTTCTGACTTTACTATAGTGTTTTTAATACCTGAAAGCCACCACACTCATCCGTTATCCTTTTAATTTTTTCTTTTGTTCTTTCTAGCTCAAGTCCTTATGTACATTTAACTTTGGAGTTTTCCATTGGTCTTCTTATGTTTGTACCTGTGGTTGTTTAATCGGGTAGAAAAAGTAACCATTGATTAGCATCTCTGTCAGAGAGTAGCCAAAAAGAGGAGGAGTAAAGTTTTTGTTTCTTGTTTATTAGTTCCACTTAAACTTATATTACAGTATGAAGCTTAAATCAATGACTATAGTAAACCATGATTTGGATGCATAGCAATATTTCCCATAAAATTGTTTTCTTGGCTGTGCCCTCACTTGGGTCATGAGTTTCCATCTGAGTTCTAGAGCACAAAATGAGTTAAGAATCTGAGCCTTTCATGTATTGTATCTTTTGTTACTGCTACCAAAGACAAAGCAAAGTGTTCAATACTACCACTCTATGTGAGTATTCTTTGATGTCCTTGCTTAAATCATTTGGTTGCTACTTTGCTAGATTCCAAGCTCGAATGGCCTTTTAAATATTTTCTTTTCATTGAGTGAGTTTTCTTATAGTGTAGCCTGCTTGCCTTTTATTTTAATCCCCTTTACAAAGGCTGACTTCCTGGGCTTTGGCGTAAAAGCCACAAGGGATTTATTATAAGAACAGAAATTTATATATTTGGGGATTTTTTTGGAAGATTATTCAATTTAACAAAGCCATTACTTTCAAAATGTCTTTGGGTTGCATCCTAAAAATTTTACATTTTGTTTCACAGAAATTCATTAGCAAATACCAGTAAGCTTAATAAAATAGAACAGTAATTGGTTCTTTGTTTAGCAGTTGGAAAGCTAGTATAAGCACTTTAAAACAGTCTAGTTTTTTAGGTATACATTGGTATGTAATGTTAGGCTTCAAATTATTGAGCTATAATCAGCTATAGGAAAGCACCAATTGAAAAAGGGGATACAGAGCTGTGAATGAAAGAAGAAAATTGGTTGAACACTACTGTTTTTAAAGTGTTAGCAAATATCGTTGATGATAGGTTTTTTTTTCAGCTTTAAGTGCCTATGAATGCAAGAAAAGATGGGGAAGTGAGGGGGCAGTGTAGTGAAATGGAAAAGGGACAGGAAGCGTGTTTTCTCAACTCTGGCACCTGGGTGACTTTGCATGAATCTTTCAACCCGCTTAGGTTTACCTTTCTTTATCTACAAAGTCAGGAGATTGAAACATTTGACCTTTAGCATCTTTTAAATGTTATTCTTCAAAGCTTGGGGAGTTGTGTGAAGATAGAAATATGTGGAGGCTGTGGATCTATGGGGAAATTGGTCCCTGATTTTTTTTTTTGACATTGAAATATGAAAATAAAGGAACTTTGTGGTCTTAGACTAATCCCCTTCAGCCAGGCCTGGTGAATGTGTTAGGGATTTACAGCAGGTACTACACAGGTCATCTGAACCAAGTTTCTCATAGAAGAAACCAAAAGCAGGATCAGTTGCATTTATAAAGGTACAATGAGGTCCTGGCATCATCTTAACCATGGGTCCTAGAATCGTCTTAAACCCCACTTATCCTTGTGGGTTTACCTGGGATGGATGAAGGTCATCAGAGTAGTGAATAATTGTCATTCAGGAACATTTCAGAAGTAAAATGACAACATCACAATTAGGTACCTTCATTCCCAGGACTTCGAGAAAGGCCATTGAACTATGTGTTTGGCTCTACTGAAATGAAGATAAGGATAAAGAGATAATTATTAGCAGGTGAAAATGAGATGAAAGAAAGTGGACATCTCTATTAAAAGAAAAACAAATTGTGAAGGCTGAGGGGCGTTTTGTCCTAGTCTGGTTTTTTTGGCTGAACAATGAGGGGTATTTAAGTGCCCAGATTAAGTCTGAAAGCCATGAAGTGGATATTTCTGCCCTCTGTAACTTATATATATGACGATAGCATGTGCTTTTTTGGGGGAAAATCAATGAGATTATTATCAAACATTAATTGTAATTGTTCCCTTATGCTGTAAATAATTTGATTCTTAACTGGATTTAAAGAAATGGAAAACCAGGCACAAAGAATACAAGAGTAAGATTCCCCATGAACAGTCTTCATGAAAAGCGTGATCCTTTATATATCCATCTACCCATCCTACGGTTGTCATGGCAGAAATGTATCCTTATGTGGTCCACTGGAGTCATGTACCCTGCACCTTCCAGAGAACGGCAAGGGCTCCTTTCTTTTCAGCTTTCAGGACAGGATAACGGCTTTTTTCATCTTACATGCAGTGTGCTTAATTACTTTTATTTAAGGGTAATTGCCATACCGTGTTATATTTGTTTCAGGTGTACAACATAACACTTCAGTAATTCTATACAAGAGAAGTGCACGCTTACTCCCCTTAATCTATTTCATCCATACCCCTGCCCACTCTCCCTCTGGCAACCACTAGTTTATTCTCTGTATTTAAGAGTCTGAATTTATTTGGTCTTTTTTGTTTGTTCGTGTTGTTTCATAAATTACACCTATAAGTGAAATAATATGGTATTTATCTGATTGACGTATTTCACTTATCATAATACCCACCATGTCCATCCATGGTTTTGCACTTGGAAAGATCTCATTTTTTTATGACTGAGTAATATTTCATTATATATATGTACTACATCTTTTTCATCTGTTCATCTATTAATGGACGTTTGAGTTGCTTCCATATCTTGGCTGTTGTAAATAGTGCTGCAGTAAACATAGGGGTGCATATGTCTTTTTGAATTATTATTTTCATTTTCCTTGGGATTACTGGATCACATGGTAATTCTATTTTTAATTTCTTGAGGAACCTCCATACTGTTTTCCACAATGGCTATATCAATTTGCATTCTTACCAACAGTGCACAAGGGTTTCTCTCTCTCTTTTTTTTTTTTTAATGTTTTTATTTATTTCTAGGAGAGAGAGAGAGAGAGAGAGAGAGACAGCGTGACCAGGGGAGGGTCAGAGAGAGAGGGAGTCACAGACTCTGAAACAGGCTCCAGGCTCTGAGCTGGCAGTCAGCACAGAGCCCGATGCGGGGCTCAAACCCACGAACCACGAGATCATGACCTAAGTGAAAGTCGGACGCTTAACCGACTAAGCCACCCAGGCGCCCCAGGGTTTCTCTTTTTTTTACACAGATTTGCCAACACTTGTTATTTCCTTTTTTTAAAAAAAATTTTTTAGGGTGGAGTGAGGAGGTCAGAGGGAGAGAGAGAATCTTTTTTCTTTTTTTTAATGTTTTATTTATTTCTAGGAGAGAGAGAGAGAGAGAGAGAGAGAGACAGCGTGACCAGGGGAGGGTCAGAGAGAGAGGGAGTCACAGACTCTGAAACAGGCTCCAGGCTCTGAGCTGGCAGTCAGCACAGAGCCCGAAGCGGGGCTCAAACCCACGAACCAAGAGATCATGACCTAAGAAAAAGTCGGACACTTAAAAGACTGAGCCACCCAGGTGCCCCTATTTACCCATTTTTAAATTGGATTAGTATTTTTGTTTTGGTATTGAGTTGTATAAGTGCTTTATATATTTTGGATATTAAGCCCTTATTGGATATATCATTTGCAAATATCTTTTCCCATCTAGTTGCCTTTTTGTTTTGTTGATGGTTTTCTTCAATATGCAGAAGGCTTTTATTTTGGTGTAGTCTCAATAGTTTAATTTTGCTTTTGTTTCCCTTGCCAGAGGAGACATATCTAGAAAAATGTTTTTATAGCTAATGTCAAAGTAATGACTACATATGTCTTCTAGGAATTTTATGGTTTCAGGTCTCACATTTAGGTCTAATCCATTTTGGGTTTGTTTTTGTGTCTCATATAAGAAAGTAGTCTAGTTGTATTCTTTTGCATGTAGCTGCCCCCAAAGAATAAAATACCTAGGAATAAACTTAAGGAGGTAAAAGACCTGTACTCTGAAAACTAAAAAAATCAGTAAAAGAAATTGGAGATGACACAAACGGTAAGACATTACATGCTCATGGATTGGAAGAGACGATAATCCTAAAATGCCCATGCTACTCAAAGCAGTTTGCAGATTTAATGTAATCTCTATCAAGATATCAACAACATTTTTCAAACTAAAATTAGAACAAATAATTTTAAAATTGATATGAGGTCACAAAAGACCCAGAATAGCCAAGGAAATTGTGAAAACAAAGAACAAAGCTGGAGGCATCCCAACCTCAGATTTCAAGATACACTACAAAGCTGTAGTAATCAAAACAGTATAGTACATGGCACAAGAATGGACTCATAGGTCAACAGAACAGAAGAGATTCCAGAAATAAACCCACACTTGTGTGGGCAGTTAAGTGACCACAAAGGAGGTAAGAATATACAATCGGGAAAAGAAAGCTTCTTCAACAAATGGTGCTGGGAAAACTGGACAGCTGCATAAAAAAGAAAGGATACCTTTTAAAATGGACTTGAATTAATGAGAATTGAAATCTGCCCTTATCTTGAAATGGGTCACATGATATTATGAACTATTGCTTATTTAAGCATTTTCATATAAATTTTTTGTTTCCCTGCATTTATTTTTGTTATTTTAAAAAATGTTTATTTATTTTTGAGAGAGAGAATATGAGTGGAAGAGGGGCAGAGAGAGAGGGAGACACAGAATCGTGAGATCATGACCTGAGCTGAAGTAGGATGCTTAACCGACTAAGCCACTGAAGTGCCCCAAGCAGAGCCATCTTTGCTTTTTTTTTCTTCTTTTTTTAATGTTTTTATTTATTTCTAGGAGAGAGAGAGAGAGACAGTGTGAGCAGGGGAGGGTCAGAGAGAGAGGGAGTCACAGACTCTGAAACAGGCTCCAGGCTCTGAGCTGGCAGTCAGCACAGAGCCTGACACGGGGCTCGAACCCACGAACCGCGAGATCATGACCTGAGCAAAAGTCGGACGATCAACCGACTAAGCCACCCAGGCGCCCCGCCATCTTTGCTTTTTACTGAGAGGTGTTTCTTTTTTTTTTTTCTTTTTTTTTTTTTTTTTACAAATAGTTTATTGTCAAATTAGTTTCTACATAACACTCAGTGCTCATCCCCAAAGTGCCCTCCTCCATGCCCATCCCCCCCTCCCCCCCACATCCATCAGTCCTCAGTTTTTGTCAGCATTCAAGAGTCTCTCATGGTTTGCCTCTCTCCCTCTCCCCCACCATTTCCCCCCTTCTTCTCCCCCTTGTTCCTCCGTCAAGTTCCTCCTAATCCTCCTATACGTGCAAACATATGGTATTTGTCCTTCTCTGCCTGACTTATTTCGCTCAGCATAACACCCTCAAGGTCCATCCATGTTGCTACACATGGCCAGATTTCATTGTTTCTCATTGCCATGTAGTATTCCATGGTATAGATAAACCACATCTTCTTGATCCATTCATCTGTTGATGGACACTTAGGCTCTTTCCATGTTTTAGCTATTGTGGAGAGTGCTGCTATGAACATTGGGGTACATGTGCTCCTATGCCTACTGAGAGGTGTTTCTGAGGCTGCACAACAGATTGCCAGCTTCTCCCTAACTACACAAAATCCTCAAATTTCTAGGGCTGGATTTTGACTGGTGCTGGCTTGTCCATGCTTAAGGGGCAATCCACACAGCACATGGACCACAGCAAATTAGATTATTTATATTACTGGTACCACCAAATGATGAGCAACCTGGTTTGTTTTTAAAGACAC
The DNA here is from genome assembly GCF_003009895.1 of Hyaena hyaena. Classification (NCBI taxonomy): domain Eukaryota; kingdom Metazoa; phylum Chordata; class Mammalia; order Carnivora; family Hyaenidae; genus Hyaena; species Hyaena hyaena. The sequence goes on from NW_024080897.1 coordinate 1,987,016, forward strand.
CCTGACTCTCATGGATGACTGTAAACAGAAAGTAAACTGATCAACTCTGAGTTCAGACCTTTCTCAGCTTTATTTTATGGTACAGAGAGGTATGCTCTGGGGATGTAAGAGGCTTTACAGTTCTCCAAAGCAACCTGGTGTCACCCTGGGTTATTTCTAAAAGGCAAAGGTATAAGGCTTAGTTTGTACAGCTTTTTAGAAATTATTTGCAAGTGTTATAAGTTGACATTTCAAAATGCTGAAATTTGAAAGTAACTTTTGAAAAGTTCTAATTAAGCAGTAATGAGTGGGAATTGACATTTTCTACCATTCACTAAGAAGTTACCCAGCAAATAACCTCTTCTTTTCAAATTTCCGACCCTAAGCCATTATATAAATACAGAATGACATTGTGGTGCTGTGTAGGAAATTGGGGTCTTAGCATCTAGCCTACTTCTACTTCTTCTCAGTTTCCCTGTAAAGCACTGTTGATATCACCCTACAAAGAAAAAGAGTTTACTCTTCCTCGGAAATTTTGAATAGAAATTGACTTTATTTAAGGAATCATAATTTAATTAATATACTACAATAGTATTAACTCTAATTCATTAGAATCCCTTGAAACACTACAACTACTTTTATAGTATGCAAAGTAAAAATACCTACCTTTCAATTTGAAGATGTACAGACACATAGGCTGATCCAAAAGTCGCAAATCTTTATGAAGGAGTGATTAAGATTCTGGTGATGCAGACATGCTTTAACAGAGGAAGGGATCAAGGGGCAGAACCAGAATGATCTTCCTCGTTTTTCCCAGGACAGAGTGAGTTTAAGCCTGATGATTTCACAGTCCTTTTATTTTCAAAAAGTGTCCTCATTTGGATGATGAAATAGATGGTCATCGTATTTAGTTGTCTAATGAATTCCCTGGTTTCTTAAGATATAGAAAAAGAATGAAGTAGAATAAAAATATTTGGCTTCAAATCTCTACTAACTGAGCTACATTAGGCAGTTGGCTTAATTTCTCTGTGGCTTTTCTTTATCGTTAAAATGGAGATAACAATCCCTACCTCACAGAATAGCCCAGATGTTTACATAACAACTATGGATGTGAGAGAACCACAGCAATGCTTGGCTAATGGTGGACACAAGGTATTTTAGTTTGGTTGGTCTGAATCTATTGCCAATTATTGGGACTCAGGGTACTTTTATTTCAATTCATCTGATGTTCTGGGGAGTATAGAGGTTGTTAATTATTCTTCCGTGGACAGAGTTCCATTTGTTTATATTTTTTTTAACGTTTTATTTATTTCTGAGAGAGAGAGAGACAGCGTGAGCAGGGGAGAGTCAGAGAGAAAGGGAGACACAGAATCTGAAACAAGCTCCAGGCTCTGAGCTGACAGCACAGAGCCCGATGCGGGGCTCGAACCCATGAACTGTGAGATCATGACCTGAGCTGAAGTTGGATGCTTAACTGACTGAGCCACCCAGGCGCCCCAAGAGTTCCATGATTGTTTACTTGATAGGACTTAAAAATGGGAGACTCAAATCTTAGGTCTGCCACTCTCTGTTTTGACCATGGGCACATCTTCTAAGATCCCTCTTACTTTCAATTGTTATGAGGATTGGCTAAAGTAGATATACAATAACAAACATATTTGACTAGACACTTTGATTAGACATTCATTCATTTAACATGTATTTATTGAGTGTCTTTTCTGTAAGTGCCTGTAGGCCACATACATTCCAGTGACTGATAAAAGCAGACAGAAGAAATATGGTGCCTGCCCCAAAGGAATTGTCAGTCTGGCTGTCCTGTGATATTTTCTAAGCATTGCTGACAGACAAGCATCTCTCTTCTGACAACAGGAAAGAATATTTTAGATTTCTTCACCTAATCCTATATAACAATTTCTAAATCTTTAAATCTAACTAAACCTCCTTGGTTTCAAGTTGAGCATTTTCCTTTCTGCTTTTTCTCAGTGGGAAAGGATAAAAATCTGTTCTTCTGACTACATGAATATCTTTTATGTTATTAAAAATCTGTCAGGCTTTTTCAAAGAGCTGTATAAGTGTGATACCATGTGGTAACCTTAAGTACCATAATGGACACAACTATTAGGCTGCATCATTTCATTTTCTTCATGGTAATACAAACTTTTATAAAATTTAGGGTATGATGCCAATTTCGTGAGTGCTATATTATAACATTTGCAAGGTGGTTTCGTTTAGGGTGGGAAAGTTTTTTAGATGGATGAAGAATCATGTGTATGATGAGAGGGCACAGGGGGCACATTGTCCCTGCTGGGAGATTGTTATTTTATGATGAAAATGTAGGGATCTTACTGATAGGAAGGAATGGATATGAAACATATTCTGGGTATTTAGGGCATAAAAGAGCCCTTATAAGGAACTGGTTTATCAAGGGACAGGTTGGGAGGGAAGAAAGAATCCAGGTTTAAGACAGATCACCAGGGATAGCTGACCTCCCGCCATTGACCCAGGAAACACAGTCTGCTTGCCCTTGGCTACGTTCTGATGAAACTTGCTGGGAGGAAGGGATTGTGTACAGAGCCAGAGATCAACAAGGCTTATCAGGTGGTTCTCCAAAGTGGCTGAAGTAGTTGATTAGAGCAGAGGGTTAGGCTCAACAGAAGATAAAATCTAACATAGCTACATTTTGAACTGCCAACAATTACTTACATTTATCGGACGGCAAAGGACATCAGATCATCTTGCTTCCTGGCAAAATTGCACATTAATGATTCTGGATGGAGGTGTGACTCACATATCAAATGACTTCAGTGTGAAATCTCAGCTAGAGCTAAAGACAACTTTCCTTTGGATCTCATCTGCCCTATTATATTGTGTCAATTCCATCTTGGTAATACTTCAAGGAAATGGACTCAGTTTTTCTATTACAGGTTATTTAAATAATGGCAGAGAGGTACATTTGTGAATAGGCAGGAACAAACGTGTCTTGGAAAGCAGCATAGTGATTCCTCTGCCATCCTGTCTCTGGGTTCACAAGATGTCCATGGTTCTCAGTTCTATGCACGATGCAGTTGCATTTCATGTGAGGAATAGGGTCATAAAGACTTTGCATTTTTCAAAGCTCACATAATTCAACACTAATTTTCTTATTGTAATAAATTGTAATGCAGGGGGATGCTTTCCCAGACTTCATAAATCTACCACAATTGTAGTATAATTTTACTTTTAAATATACTTTTTATGTGTAGCAAATAACATAAAAATAAGACATGAATAAATAAACTATAAAACCTTGACCCTTTTCATAGCTTTTTTATCATGTGTAATTTCACTCTATGACTTTTGATTTGGGGGGTGGCATGTTTCACAGTATCACCATTTGGTGCATTTGGGGATATTATTATGGGATATAAAAACAATTATAAATTATAACACCACTGAACATTAAAATAATAGTACAGTAGTCACAGAACCATTCAGGATGTTCCCAGGCTATAAAGCCAAGTGTGGTTCATGGGATAGTTTTATTTCTGATATTTTTGCTTATTAGCGAAAGTGCTGCTGCCTTGTAGGAATGAGAGATGTTGATGTTGTCTGTGGTCAACCTACTCGGCTGTCAGCTTTGAAGGGCTGTGATTCGTGGATGGTTTTTAAAGTGTGTGTGTGTGTGTGTGTGTGTGTGTGTGTATAGGGTTGTGTTATATAATATACAAGATGTGGTGTTTTCGGTAGTGGCTATCATGATTGTTGATGTAATTTTATTTTACTTTTAAGACTTTTTTTAAAAGTTTATTCTGAGAGTCAGATCGAGTGAGAGAGGGAGAGAGAGGAAGGGAGGGAGGGAGGGAGGGAGAGAGGGGGAGGAGAGAGAGAGAGAGAGAGAGAGAGAGAGAGAGAGAGAGAGAATCCCAAGCAGGCTCTGTGCTGACAGTGCATAGCCTGATGCAGGGCTCAAACTCACAAAACCCTGAAATCATGACCTGAGCAGAGGACAAGAGTCGGACACTTAATCAGCTGAGCTACCCAAGTGCTCCTGATTCTTGATATAATTTTAGAAAGGGTTTCTTTGTATCTTGTACCAAATATCTGACATATGCTATTATATGAAATAATATTGCTATGCACTGAATTGTGTCCTTTCTCCCCAGTATTCACATGTTGAAGTTCTAACCCCCTTGTGACTGTATTGGAAATACGCCTTTAAGGAAATGATTATGATTAAATTAGATCATGAGGATAATACCCTGATCTGGTAGATTCACTGGCTTCCTTATAATAGAGGAAGAGATACCAGAGATCTCTCTACATTAGAAGAGGCCATGTGAGCATCTAGTGAGAAAGCAGCTGCTTACAAGTGTCGAGAAGAAGCTTCAAAATGAAACCTACTTTCCAGCACCTTGATCTTAGACTTCTCAGCCTCCAGAATTGTGAGAAACACATTTTTGTTGTTTCAGTGGACACAGTCTATGGTCTTTTGTTATGGCAACTGGAAATGACGATACACACATCATCTTTTTTTTTCCAATGTTTACTTATTTATTTTGAGAGCAAGAGAGTAGGGGAGGAGCAGAGAGAGGGGGAGAGAGAATCCAAATCCATGTCAGCACAGAGCCCATAATGCAGCTCGATCTCATGCACCGTGAGATCATGACCTGAGCCAAGATCAAGAGTGACCTGCTAAGCCAACTGAGCCACCCAGGTACCCCCACACATCATCTTTTAATACTAAATATGTTTAAGTTATTTCGGTTTGGGCTTCTCTATCTCATTGTGACACAGTAAATTGTCTCTTTTCACTTAAAACCTATTATTTTTATTTAATTCAAAAAGTTGAATTATAAATTATATCTTTATTTCTGGAGAAGGTCATGGAAACAGATGGTTGGGTGTAGTTGACTTGTAGGAACCTACCCAGAAGCTGTCTCAGAAAATCTCCCAGGCTTAGTGGGAATTGACGCTGTTGATCCTAGGGATTCTTAAGAACTATCGTTTTGCCCATGAGTCTGCCTGTTACTTTCCCAGAGATGTGGACTCCTCTTATGGGATGGCTCTAACCTGGTACCATGTTGGGAAGGGCATTATGAAGAGGCTGGTTTTGTGTTCTCTCTGCACTGTGGAATATCTGTAGAAGGGAGCAGAGATGATACTGAGTTGATCATAGACAGTCTATCTCTTTTGCCCACAAACATATCATCAGCATCTAGAATATTCTCTTGTGCATAGGTGCTCAGTCTATGTTGGTTAAATGGTTGAGGCCCAGGTGTTGAAAGTATATAACACAGCCTTGACACAGAGTAATTGACTCTAAAGCAGCAAAGGATGGATTTGGACATCTCGTTCAATTATCTTCACCTACCTGTAGCATTCAGATAAGCCAACTCATGGAATAATGTTCTGAAAGTTAATGTATAGCTTTGTTGTTTGGAATTTAAAACCTATTTCTGATATAAATGGTGGTGAGGTCCCTAGACTGGCTTAAGTGGTGGTGAGGTCCATAAAAACCCATTTCACTCATAATATTGCTGAAATACAGCACTCATAAGTAGTAGCTCACCACTGTATAGAATATTCTGCAAGAAAATGTACTTCAAGTTCCAGTTCTGATGCCAGATCTACATTTCCTGCTTTTGCATCACTGGCAACAACTGTACAAGTTCCTCCTCCCCAATTCCTGTTTCGACTTTAAGCAACCAGAATAGGAACATCTTGATGTAGTTTCAGCCTTAGTCATAACAGGGCAATTTAAGTTCTGAGTGCCCTAGTAGTAGGAGATAGAAGATTCTGGATGGGGGAAGGAGTTCTAGTAACTGTAATGAAAAAGTCAATTCTATGTAAAGGATGTTGCAAGTGCTTTATGTTAGAATTTTCTGTATTATGCTTATTTAATTAAGATCAGAGTTTTCATTGCATAAGAATATAAGCTATAGAGTTAAAATTAAATTAGGAGACTAAGCTATATTAAATTTGCATAGAGATTTTCTTTAGAGGTCTTACCAGGTGAGTGAACCATACCCTGGGGATATTAACTCTGGCAGTTCTTAAAGGAATCACTTAGTAAATTACGAGTACAATGAACTAAAAGATACTCTAAAGAATACTAAAATTGCTTTAACTTTCTGGGGGCAGGGATCATGTCTTAATCATTGCCTTATCCTTCAAGAGTTAGCACTATATTTGACAAACAGGCATCCAATGAATGTGAAATGAAATGATGCAGGTTGTAATGAGATAAATTTAGAAAAGGAAACATAAACTAAAATAATCTAATCTTCATCTAAGGGCCCCACATAATAGTCTGTTAGATAAAAAACGAGGGGCGCCTGGGTGGCTTAGTCGGTTAAGCGTCCGGCTTTCGCTTAGGTCATGATCTCAAGGTTCGTGGGTTCGAGCCCCGCATCGGGCTCTGTGCTGACTGCCAGCTCAGAGCCTGGAGCCTGTTTCAGTCTGTGACTCCCTCTCTCTCTCTGACCCTCCCCTGCTCACGCAGTCTCTCTCTGTCTCTCTCTCCTAGAAATAAATAAAAATGTTAAAAAAAAGATAAAAAATGAGTAAGAATTTTAGATTTACAGATAAGAAAACTGATACGCAATAGGAGAGAGTTAGAATTTGAAGGTCCTTAGTACTGTTTATCAAATAATTTTGAGTTCTTGGCCCCTTGCAATGAGGTGGGGCTGTGAGTTGTGAAGGAGACATGATATATCTAGATGATACTTCTAGTCTGGAGCATTTAATTGCTAGTTTAGGACACGAGACCTCTTTTTTCCCTTTACTGTATTGAATGGTGGTGTTCCAGACAGGGACCATTCCATCAGCCTGGGCCTTATATAATGGATAGATAAGGCAGGTGAGAAATAAATAGTGTGACTGTATAGCTTTTTTGTTCAAACCAGATCACTTTTGAGACTTAGAGGAGCCTGTACTAATAATTTGGTTAAGACAGAGTCATAAATCAGAACTGTCCTGGGCAAACAGGGACATACAATCATTTTGAACTAATTCTTTGTTATTTTGTTCTGCTGGTTTGGAGTTGTTTGTTACTGCAGTGTAACCTCTTATCCAGACTGATACATGGAGTCAATGCCAGAACTAAAAATGACATTCTTTTTTTTATTCATTGCCTGTAAATGAGTACATATGTATTATTTGGATTGCAAGTGACAAACTGAACTCAATTTTATTGAGGCAAAAACAAGGGATTTAGCAGTGCTTGGAATCCGAGAAAGGTTAAAAAATAAAACAATAGGAGGGTACAGATGGATCTGAGCCTCAGGCAAAGTCCAAGCTGTGGGATGGGACTGAATAATGCCATCCCCTTGGCTTCTACCTTCTGTCTCGACTTCTCTCTGTGTGGAGGCCTCATTGCCTCTCACTAAAGCCAAATTTCTTCTTCAGGGGGTCAGCTTATGGTCACCAGCAGCTCCTAAATTCTACGTCTGATTGCTTCTGTCATCAAGAAGGACAGACTTACAGATGTTCTTTGAATCCAATTTCAAAAATCCCAGGAAAGGATTTCTGTTTGGTTCAGTTTTGGAAAGGTGTCAATCTCTTAATCAATCACTGAAGCCTGGAAGTGGAGTCATTTAGGACCAAGGCAGTGTTTCTGGAAATTACACTGGGAAAGAGGGAGGAGAAACATCGAGAAGAGCAGGGTACCAAGATGACAAAAACACTAGGTGTTTAATTCATACAATTTCATGGACGTGGGCAGAAATCATTATTAAAGCACTTGCTTAGAGCTTTTCTGGAATTATTGCTGGAATTTATAAAAGTTAATAACATTCTTCCCCTCCCCACCGCTCTGTTTTATCTTTTGTGATTCCTTTTGGATAAAAGCCTCACCTTTGAAAACAGCTGGGTGGAGAAATGATGAGTTGTGGGGCCAAGGGACTGAGTAAAGCTAACTGACCCACCTGGGCATTGAACCAGAAATTCTGTTCTCCTTAGAATTATGTTCTAATCAACTGAGCTGAACTGTGCGAACATAAATGACATAATGGCATTCAAAGTGACTTTTTAAAGCTGACCATAAACTTCCATTATCTGTAATTAGCTAATTTAGTCCTTTAAAAAACCCCACAAACTAAAGTGTGAGATTATACAACATATTAAGCCTGCCTTTGAAGGTTAGAGCGTGGAGTCTATGGTCTGGTTGTGGGCTCCAATACTGAGTTCATTCCCTATGCTCTTTTCTCCTGCCTTACCTGAGCATGGCGTCTCTCATGTTTTCAGTGTAAATTTGGGGGATATAGTTCCGACAAGATTACCAGCCAAACTTTCCTACAGCTCTGAAGGTACCTATGATCAAGGGCTGTGTCATGATGAAAATAATTGCTTTAATTAGTCATTAAACAGGCTTCAGGGTCAACATGACAATGGGTTTCTTTCTGTGTTTGATTTAGTAGAAGCAGTTAATGATTTTGTTTTTATTATCTTTACCCCCTGCTTCAGAATTATTTACTTAGCACATGGAAGGCAACAGATATTTGTTATTATAAAATCAATTTCATGCCTGACTAGACCATCTCTTCCACCTTTGTCATTACTCTTTGAGCTTTGGGTATTATCTTGGGCTCATTTATGTTTATACAACTAGATGGCAATGGACCCTACCAATAATTATTTGGGGAATTTGTGTCATACAGCAATGGGCAGTACATTTTCATTCTCATTTTTAGAGAATTTCCATGTAATTTATTTTTCTCCATTTCTATTGAAATTTCTAATCAATAGAATAATGTTTCTACAGTAAAAGTATCACATCACACTTTGTCTACTTAACTATATGATGTGAAGAATGGAGTATGTATCAGGAGTAAAAATTCAATATGTAAAAGGACTGAAACACATATCCATAAGCTATCATTTTGGTTGAAAGCATTCTTCTTTGAAATCTTTGTTTACTGAAGTTGTGTTCCTTTGTTTTCCCTAGCTTTTATGTAAGCTCAAGGTGACAATCATGACTTTTCTGAAATGTCAGTAGCTGTGAAGTTAAATAATCTAAATGCCACTAACATTTTTTTTTTTTTGTAGTCGTGCTGGTTCTGAATTAATTCTGAAATATACATAAAATAAAGTCTGGAAAACCTCCTCAAGCCTGTTAAATGGAAAATGGATATAACTTTGTGGTTGTGGAGCAGGAAAGAACTGGCCTGTACTCTGTTAGGATTAGCCCACTGTTCCCATCATGCCTTGCTATTTCCTTTGTGCTTTGATAGCTTCATGCCTGCCCTCAATTGCTGGCAGGAACCAGGGCACTACCCTGACTGGTATCTTCCTTTCAACAGGACAGTTCTCTGGAACCATAATGTCACTTTATGATTCTACTCCCTACTCTTTCCCTCTGATTAGTTTTGACCTTCATCACTTGAAAAACATTTATTGAGCATATACCTAAGTGTGGCTGGGAGCACTAGCTTAGCACCTTTCTGGCTGTGTGATGCTTAGCACGTTGGAAATATTCTGAAACTTACTTATTATATTTAGAAGATGGGACTAATATAAATATCCACCTTATGTACCTTACAGTTATTGTGAGGACTCAGTGCGGTAAAGCATGTCAAAATATCTTTTATAAGTTGCTATATAGAGGTTATTTTATTTCATTGTAGGTACACATCTAGGTTTCTGTTGAAGAATAATGTCTATAATCTCAATTATTCTCCTAGGAAGTTCTATGCTGGTATTATAGTTTAAAATCTAGCTTAAGTTATGTGGAAGGTTTCTATGCTTTTAAACATATCAGAATTAACTGGAATGCTTTCTAGAGGTAGGTTTTCTAGTCCCATGATCAGAGATTCTGGTTTTAGGTTTTCCCGGAGGACAGAAGAACATGCATTTTTAACAAGCATTGTGGACTAGTTTCCAGTGGTTGCTGCAACAAGGTACCACAGCCTGGGTGGCTTGAACAACAGAAATGTATTATCTCACAGTCTGAAGGCTAGAAGTTCAAGCTCAAGGTGTCGGCAGGGCCGGTTCCATATAAGGGCTGTGAGGGAGAATCTGTTCAGGATTCTCTTCTAATTTGTTGCTTTGTCGGCAGACTGTTGCAGTACTTAGCTATGGCTATATCATTCCAGTTCTGACTTCATGTTCACAGGGTGTCCTCTCTCTGTGCACGTGTCTCTAAATTTCCTCTTTGTATAAGGACATGGTCATATTTGGATTAGGGCCCATTCTGCTGACCTCATCTTAACTTGGTCATCTGCAAAGACCCTATTTCCAAATAATGTCACCTTATGAGATACTGACAGACTTCAACATGTGAATTTTGAACTTTAGTTTGTGAATTGTTGTTGGGGGGGGGTTGCATAATTCCACCTATAACATGTCCTTAGTGATTCTGATCCAGATGTGGGTTGTATTCTATTTTGAGAAACACTGAACAGGAGACTGCAGGGTGAGTGTCAGAGAATGTGATGCTAGTGGCTGCCCAGCACTGTGTTTTCTTTTTATTTGAGAGAAGCAGTTGAAAATGGAATGAAATGTGGTACATAGCATGGCTGGAAAAGAACACCCTTGTGACTAACGATAGATCAACAGAGACCTTAGGATTGCTTCCAAATAGCTTTGGAGGAGACATTATTAGCACTCCTGTTAAATCTGGAAGGCTGCTGGGTGACATCCTCAACCTGCGACAGGGCTGGGATCCTGAGAAACCTAGCTCAGTCCATTCTTAGATCCTCAGCTTACTAATATAGTTCTTCTGAATTGTTTGGTAATTTATGCCATCTAGACCCATGCTTACTCTAGAACCTTAGGCCTTAGCACCTAAGTGTAGACCTTTCCAAAATACTATCTCTCTCCGTAGATGACTGGTCATGTGAAAATTTGAGTACATGGTGACCAACCTAGGCCTTCTCTCGTTACACCAGTTACCTCCATCCCTGAGCTGAACCTGTGGCAGAGAGTTCTGGAAGATACCTGAAGTAAACAGGAATGCCGTACTCCAGCTGATATGTGCTTAGCTTATAATTTGGAACTGATAATGAGATTACATTTTAGCTCTAATATTGCTGGGCATATTTTCAGGCATATTTCTAATAAAATTAAAAAAGAATATGTACAGGTACTATGGTCTAATATTTGAAAATATTCAGGATTTATTTTTCTTCATGTACCTGCTCATAACCCATGGCTCTGCTTGGGCTAGGTAACTAGAGTCTTCCAATCCAGTGTCTCAGGAAAGGGCTGTTATAGATAAGGGGAGATGAGACGTAGACATTGGAAAGCTGTGGAAGATACAGTTGAGAGACTTGCTATAAATGTATGAAAAAAACAACAGATTTGGAAAAGTGTATCATGATACAAAGCACAGTTGTTTTTCTTTTTCACCCAAGAAGAGCTACAGATCCCACAGAATGTGAAGAAGAGAATTAGGGAAGAGTCAAGGTTGATGGGGGCAACTCTCCATGAGAAGGTTTCCTATCCTCTTATCTGCTTCCTTAGGTCAAGTCATAATGCAAGACCCAAAGATAATCATTTTTATTTTTATGTCCATATTTAGGTTTATGTGGTAGAGGCTTATTTATAACTGTATTTTGTGTTCTACTTAACAATATATGATGAATACTTTCCATGTCGTGTTATTCTTCTTGTTTTAGTGTATGAAGTGTAGACCATCTGGTAGTTGTAACCTAAATGTATTGTGAGCTACCCCTGTTTGATTGTAATGAAGCTATGCAATGAAGGGAAAAATCCAGGGATACGTTTGTAAGGGAGGAATTACCTATGAGTATTTACCTCCCTCCTCACTCTTGTTGGATATAAACTGCCAAGAGAGTGGGTTTATTTATTTACCCAGTTCTTAGGCCTTGGACCCCACTGATCCTCACAGCCAAAAAGGATGAAATGTCCACTTACAAGTCCAATCCTGCTTCAGTCTAGGACAGATTTCACCATTCTGGCCAAAGCTCTTGTTTTAACATAGTTAAATAATCTTTCCTCCTTCTGGAATGCTCTCCCTACATTTCTATGCCTATCCAAACACTCTGTCTTTATATTTCCAGGCCTCACACAAGTGTGAACTGCCTAGTGAAACCTTCCTTAGTGAGCTTTCCTATGAAGTCCTCATTGAGTTTTATCCTCTGCTTTTGTTTTACCTCATCTGCTGTATTTTATTTGGTTGCAATCAAGAATCATATGTTGTTCTTCTGGATATTTCTTATCATTTCTGTTATAATGTGGAACCTTTAGTAGGTGCTTGGCAAATAGCATTTTTAAAAAATGGACATCTTGGGGGCATCTGGCTGGCTCAGTTAGTTGAGTGTCTGACTTTGGCTCAGGTCATGATCTCGTGGTTCGTGAGTTCAATCTCCGCTTTGGGCTCTGTGCTGACAGCTCAGAGCTTGGAAAGTGCTTCGGATTCTGTGTCTCCCTCTCTCTCTCTCTCTGCCCCTTCCGCACTGATGCTCTGTCTCTTTCTCCCAAAAACAAATAAACATTAAAAAAATTAAAAACCGAAGTCTTCAGAAAGGTGACATTTTCCAAAAGTCCCTGGAAAACAGTGATAGTGAAGTATATTGTACTAATTAAATGGCATATATACAGTAATTAAAATCATAACTATAATGATTATCAGTACGAAAATGTCACAAACTCTATTTAATTTTAAGTGAAGAAAATAGAAGATAAAATTATATTTATACTACAATTACAGTTTTGGGAAAACATGAATAAAGGTTGGGAGGGAATGCAAATATAAAGACAGTTATATTTAGGTGATAGATTAATGAATGAATTACTTTCTTTTAATGCGAAAATACCATTTTTATAGTAACTGAAAAACAGAGCAGTAGTTCAGACTGTGGTCACTTACGGAGAAAAGTACTCAGTTTCTGGGAATGGAAAATGAAATGAGTTATATAGAAACTTCAACAGCTTTAAGTGCATAAATTAATTTGGATAGCTTTATGCTTTTCATTTTTATCTTAAACAAGAATGTATATTTACTTAATATAGGACATGGCTACCCTGTGTTAGGAGATAGGCCTTGGAATCTTGCCATTTATACAGGAAGCATCAATTTCAATCCCCCCCGCCCCTCCCCAGTAGAATTGCCAGTAGGATATCTAGATTTCAAGAACCACCCTAAACTTTTGTTCAAAATCCACATCTTTGGGGGGTTCTCATATTTTGTTTGTGTGAAAGAAACAGTTCTGGTGTTTGAATCATCATGTCCTTTTCCCACACAACAATGTCATGTGGGGTTTTCATCAAGAAAGAAAAGGCAGCACACCGGATAAGATTTAGCTATGATTATCTCATCATCTCTTTTCATTTGCTGTGCCACTGGCAAAACTCTTTTTTAAAGAAGGTTCAGCAAAATGATTGGCACTCAGTAAGTGGTTGATATTGAATAGGAAAAGCCAAGAGCTAATTTGAAGTCTTTATATAATGTTCTTTGTTTAAAAAAATGAAGAGAAAAAAAATCCAAAATTAGAATACTAAGAACTAGAGCAGTCTTGCACCATACTGTTTTAATTGGCTGTTGCTCATGAGAAGAATCAATAATTTCTTTTGCAGTTTCACATCAACTGCTTAATTTTATCAAGTCTTTTAATTAATCAGCTGTGAATAAAATGAATCAGCTGTAATTTTAACCTTAGGTTTTTTTTTAAATAACTACAGTGATATAAGTAATAGGTTATCTAACCTTATTCAAAGCCTTATAAATGATTTTAGCTGTATTTTGAAGGAACTATAACTTATCAATTTACTCCTGAATTTCAGCAATAGCATTTTCAATACCTTTTCAGAACACATTTATTGAAATGTTAATGTAATTTTGTGTTCTTCAGGTATTTTAACTGTTTTATTTTAACCACTGAGTAGTAATATAGGAGTACCTAGTATATTTCCAACACTGTGCCAGGTACCATGGAGGCAGAGAAGTGGGTCAAAAGCAACATAAAAGACAGATCTTATTTTCAAAGACCTTCTAATAGAAATGGAGGAACAGACAGACTGGACATACATGAAACAATCAAGAATGACCGACCTTCGAAGTATCATCTGAACTGATCAAAGATAAGTAAACACAGGAAAGCTTTAGTAGTCTGAGCTCCTTGGAGGACATGGAACTTGTGTGGAGACTTGAGGTGCAGCGTGGCTGAGTCTGCTACTTTTCTCCAGTACCTGCTCTTCTGTTCTTAGATAGGAGTGTAATTCAGCCACCCAGCTGAATGCTGCACCTCTCAGAGCCTTGCACCTACATGTGATCAAGTTCTGTACAGTGGTTTGTAAGCAGAACTGTGTGTTTAGTTTCTAGATCATGCCATTAAAGCAGGAAGTATGCCTGCCCCTTATTGCTTTTGTCTGTCTTACTGGATGGGGCACAGATAAAATAGCGAGAAGCTGGAACGTCCATCTTGGGCCACGATATTGGAGTCATGTGAATATGGCAGATAACAAAATAAAAGGAACAAGAGCCCTTGTCAACCTCATCAAACAGAGTTGTCATGCCAGCTAAGAATTTTATGTGTAAGAGAAATTAATACCTTGCTTAAGCCATTGTTATTTTGAGGGTCCCTGTTATAGCCAACCTTAGATCCCGGTGTAAATGGATAGAATTTAGATAAGCAGATGCATAGGAGCACTCTCAACAATAGCTAAAACATGGAAAGAGCCTACAACGGACGAATGGATCAAGAAGATGTGGTTTATCTATACCATGGAATACTACATGGCAATGAGAAAGAATGAAATCTGGCCACATGTAGCAACATGGATGGACCTTGAGGGTGTAATGCTGAGCGAAATAAGTCAGGCAGAGAAGGACAAATATCATATGTTTGCACATATAGGAGGATTAGGAGGAACTTAACTGAGGACCATGGGGGAGAAGAAGGGGGGAAATGGTGGGGGAAAGAGAGAGAGGCAAATCATGAGAGACTTTTGAATGCTGAGAACAAACTGAGGGCTGATGGGGGTGGGAGGGACAGGAAGCGGGGTGATGGCCAGGGAGGAGGGCACTTGTGGGGATGAGCACTGGGTGTTATATGGAAACCAACCTGACAATAAACTATTTGTAAAAAAAAAAAAAAAAAAGAATTTAAATCAGCAGAAAAGTGGAGGGAAACATTCCAGAGAAGGAAATAGCTGGAACAGAAGATCTGGATAGGGATGATTCTCTACCCCAGTGTCTCCAACTTAAAGAATGAGTAAAGGTACAGCTATTACTTATTTTACTTCATGTGGTCAGAGAGTGCACTCTGTATGATTTAAATCATACAACTGAATCCTTTGAAATTTATGGAGACTTGCTTTATGTCCTAACATATGGTCTATCATGAAGAATGTTCCTTGTGTACTTGGAAACAATATGTATTCTGCTGTCATTGTGTGGAATGTTCTATAGATATCTGTTAGGTCTAGTTTGTTTATAGTATTGTTCAGAATTTTCTGTTTCTTTACCTTTGGTCTACTTGTTCTCTCCATTATTGAAAGTGAGATATGGAAGCCTTATTATTAAGCTTATTGTTAGCCTTATTAAGCTATTATTGTTAAATTGTTTCCCCTTCATTTCCATTAGTTTTTGATTCATATATTTTGGGGGTCTGTTGTTCATATGTGTAATTTATTTTTATATATTAATTTCTCACAACTTCATATATTTTCTTGATGGATTGACTTTTTATCATTATAAAATATCCTGCCTTGTCTCTTGTAACAATTTTTGCCTTAAAATATATTTTATCTGATATTAGTGTAGTCATTTCTGTTTTCTTTTGATGTAAACCCTACCATACCAGTAATTATATTAAATATAAATGTAATGAACATACCCACTAAAGGCAGAGATTGTTTAGTTTTCTATATGTGTTGTCATTTTAGGTTCTCTCTTTCTCCATTACTGCCTTCTTTTGGATTAGATATTTTCTAGGGTACCAGTTTAATGCCCTTGTCATTTCTTTTACTGTGTATTTTGCTGTATATTTTTGAATTGTTTTTAGTGGATGCCCTAAGGATAATAATTCACCTCATAATTTATAACAGTCTAGTTTGGGTTTATATCAACTTAATTTCAGGATTGTAAAACAACTTTACTCCTATATAGCTCAATTTTCTACTCCCTCCTTTGTGCTGTTTTTAGTAACATATATATCTTGATGTACATATATGTACACTTGCATTGTGTGCCTATTAACACAGATTTATAATCTTTGCTTTATGAAGTTGTCTTTCACATCAGAGAGAAAAAGAGGAAGCTCCAGTGTTTTCCAATGGTGGGTTCCAGGCTGCTGATTTGCAACCTAGCTGTGAGCTGGAGAGCAAGGGATGACAGGTCAAAATGCCACAAAGTCCTTACTGATATTCAGCTGTTATAGAAATGCCCCCTGAGTCCTTTCAGGTATTTGGTTAATTTGCAGAGTTCTGAGAAAGTTATTTTTGACAATTTTTGTCAGTCTTTTTTTATTGCTTTTATGGAGGAAAGAATTTTCAGAGGTTTGTATTCTGCCATTATTGCTGATGACACTCTTATCATCCACCTTTGTGGCTTTTTATAGGTATTATTTATTATTGTTTGGACATTTTAACAAGTTAGGTAATTTTTAACAAATTATTTAAAACATCAGTGGGGAAATTTTACTTTTGCTCTTACAGTTACTTTGGCTAGAACATGTCATGTTGATAGTCTCTTGTACCTGGGAATACCAAATTTGGATTCATAGTTAACATATCTAACAATTTAATTCTTAGTGTTTACAAACAAATATGTGTTTTATTAACATTCAAATATAATTGTTTAAAATAGTTATATAGTGATTAATATGGATATTTGCTGTTCTAACCACTTTATAAGTACTGATGTTAATTTCCATCACCCCCTGAGGAGAGTGTTGTTATTAACCTTATTTTGAACTGAGGAAACAAAGTCACAGAGTGGCTAAGAAATTTTCCACAGTTCGTATGAATAGTGAATGGCAGAAACAGAATTCAAATCCAAGAAGTCAAGCTCCAGATTATGCCTTTGATCATTATACTGCTTCTCCAAATACTTACGTTAATGATTATATTTAATTCATTTATTCTAATATTTATTGAGCATAAATATACCATATGGTAAGTCATTGTGGATTTGGACATATAGTCTTACCATTACAGAGCTTATAATTGAAGGGTAGGGGAGTATAAACATTAGACAAATAATTATTCAAATTATAGGTGACACCAAGCGTAAGTTTAAGGATGTTTGACAGCACCCTGAAAGTGTTATGAAGAAAACTTAATCTCATTTAGAGGGACCAGAAAAGGTTTGTTTCAAAAAGGAAATTGGCAAATTGAGATCTGAAAGCCGAGTAGACTTATCTAGACCCCAGCCAGCCCATCCCTGCCTATTGAATTCTGCTGTTTCTGTTAGCTGCGAATCTACTTTCTTCCCAGCTTTGTTCCTCTTTCTTCTTTCTTGCCTTCTTTATCTCATAACTCCACTTTGGTCTTTGAAACATCACATTAAAAGGGTAGCCATTGGCATTCAATCAGTATGTTTCTTTTATTCTGTGTTGGGCATGATTTCATTTTGTGTTGGGCATGATTAAGAATTTGGAAATTCTTAATTGTGCCTACAGTTGCTTGGTGCTTGGGATTTCTTCTCAGTGTCACCTCATAAAACCATATTTTTGCCCTATTTTAACTTAATTTTTCGAGATTACTCATACTTAATTTTTATAAGAGATCTAATGTATTTTAGAGAACAGTTATAATATATTGAAAATGGCAGGGAATCACAGCTCCCTAAAGTGCTGCGAATCTTTGCCTTTGTGGCTTTAATTGTATGTGGACATAGCTTCTGAGTGTGTCAGTTCTTTCCCTTGATGCCCTCAATCAGTAGGTTGGCAACATATTACCCTGGCAGGTTCTTATTGTCTGTCAACACAAAGCTTGTTTTGTGCACAGTATTAGCTCCTGGATGGTTCTGGAAAGGTGATGTGTCACTGAAATTTTCTTTTTTGACATGTCTCTTACCTGGTAGTTAATGGCTATGATGAAATATTTGTTCTTCAAGAAATGAACCATTTCTTCTTGGCCATATATTCTAGTTTTTGATGATATATTTTCCAAAAGATTGCCAATGAAACCTTCTTTTTTCCCCTTGTTCATTTAAAAAATATCTACCATTTCTCCATTTTAAGTTTATTATTCCTATCAGTGAAGTGATGTGTAACTGTAGTATATCAGGCATTCTATTGTAAACCAATTGATTGATTACCTTTAACATGAAGGACTCTGCGTAGAAAAAGAAGAGATGACAAATTCAGGATGTGTTCCACTCAACAACAAATGAAACAGAAAAGCAGATTTCTACTAAATTGTTTGACCAAAAGAGAGTTGTGAGAGAGTATATATTTTGTAATCAATATAAAGTGAATTATGTTTTTGTCTGTCTTGTATTACATAACACTAAACCTGCTGGATGTATTTTCAGCTAGAGAGTAATCTAGAGTATAGGCCTAGTGTAGCCCTAGTGAACTGGGGGTCGTCCTGGATTGCTTAAAAAATAACACAAGTTTATTCTCAAGTTTATCTTGAAAGAGGTTTTGTGGCCTAAATGAAATTTATGCTGGTGTACTCCAATATGATAGCCATTTTCTGAAGTAATAGCTAATATTGAGATAGAACATTAGGTCGAGGTGACTGACATTCCAGAAAGATGAACCACACATATTGAGATACCATATCTTTAAAAACAAATGGGTAGTTTTGATACAAGATTCCAGTCAAAGTAACAAAAACAGGTCCTATGAATTGTAGGTATTGGTTTCTGATGGTGTTGCTCCTCTTAAGGACAGTTCTATTTTGCAGACCCCAGCACTGCAACAGGAAGTCCGTCTCTAACAATGGTTGAAGCCTTGAGCTCTGTGATGAGAGAAAAAAAGCAGCCTATTTTTCATAAATCTGAGTATTACAGTGATGAGGAGTAAAAACAATTGTGCATGGTTTTTTTTTTTTTTTTTTTTCAGTTCCAACAAAAGAGAAAAGGTAAAGTTGCAATAAGAGTGATTTAGAGAGCCATGAGGAGAAAGACCAGTAGAAATATCGCTCTGGTGCTACAACAGAATTCTGAGGGCCATTGTGACATTTTTGTCCTAGTGGCTTTAAAGATGGCATAGTGTCACCAGTCTGAAGGTGTTAAATGACCTGCATTCAGACGTATTACCAGACATCATAAAATTACAGGAATTATTTTTACACTGAGACATAGGTTCGAGTTCTGGTTCTGATAGTGGATAGTTATATGATTGTAGGCATATGTTAAAAAAATGGAAAACAGGGGAGTTATATTGGACTCTCTCCAAGGTTACCAAGAGCTGTGAGTTAGTTGGAATTTCCTTCCTTTGAGTAATTATGATCATCATATTTTGCACAGCTGGCTGCTGGACTCACAAAAATTAAGATCATATCTAATCAAGGCTACAGGAAAAGCTTAAGAAAATGTGCAATACGAATCTTCCAGTGGGTCTACTCGGTGACACATCTGGACCTAGGACCCCTGGTTGTGATAATACTTGGGTGAAAGGCGAAAATTCTGGCATTTAGTAGGGGAGGTAATTCAATCAACTTTATGAATATTTTTGACAACTTAACCTCCCCTGTATTTTCATTTCCCAATTATTCTCAATAACTCTTCTGAACTTTTCAAAATACCTTCATACCATGTGCCTACTTTGGTCTGCAAAAGATGGGAATAAGGCACGCCATGAGTCCTTACCGTGGGGCCAGTCATGCATAGGTGTGGGGTAAGCTGAGTAGGGGATAAGGAAGGACAAGGTGGCTCTTCTGGGGCCAGTGTGCTCTGGGAGAAAGAGAAGGTCAGTGGTCAGGAAGCATAACCAAGGCCAGGTGGCCAGAAGAAGTAAGAAGTCTAGCTGAACATGCTTTGGCAGGAGCACAGACCAATAGCAGGTGAAGGTCAATATTGAAGAAGTCAAGAAATAGTGAAGTAGTGAAGATCAGGGAAGATGTTTCAGGAGATGCATCTATACCTTATTGAAAGTGGGGTCTGCATGTTCAAAAAAGCTTGGTTTGCATGGTTAACCAAGGAGGAATGCATGAGGGTGAGCTAACTTACCCAAGCTAGTTCTTTCCCAGTCAGTGGGATGCCAAGAATCAAACCTACAGCTTTTGAATACGTTTTCTATTTAGTTTCTCCTCCACTTCTCATTGTCAGGATTATGGTGCTCTATGTATGTTAAAGAATATGTAAATTCTCATATGAATTTTTAAATGTTTTAATGTTTATTTATTTTTTGAGAGAGAGCATGAACTGGGGAGGAATAGAGAGAGGGAGAAACAGAATCAGAAGTAGGCTCCAGGCTCTGAGCTCTTAGCACAGAGCCTCATGTGGGGCTCAAACTCACAAACTGTGAGATCATAACCTGAGCTGAAGTTGGAAGCTTAACCGACTGAGATGCCTAGGTGCCCCATCTCATATGAAGTTTTAATGAGAAACATGTCATCCGGGGCACCTGGGCGGCTCAGTCGGTTACACGTCCGACTTCAGCTCAGGTCATGATCTCATGGTTCAGGGGTTTGAGCCCCGCGTTGGGCTCTGTGCTGACAGCTCAGAGCCTGGAGTCTGCTTTGATTCTGTGTCTCCCTCTCTCTCTGACCCTCCCCTGCTCACGCTGCCTCTCTGTCTCTCTCTCTCTCTCTGTCTCTCTCTCTCTCTCAAAAATACACAAAACATTTTTAAAAAAAAGGAAAAAAAAAGAAACATGTCATCCATGGTTTGAAGATACACTTTCTCATCAGGCACCGTTTGTGAAAGCAAGTGTGTGACACAATGTGCCAGTTAGGGTCATGAAAACCTGAGGCTGCATGTTTGCTCTTTCAGATTTCTTTCCTTACAAGCAGAGCATTAGAATTCAAGGTTTATACAAAGTGTTGTTATAAGCATGAATTTTTAAAATATGTTATTGTATAATGTAAAATTGCAAATAAGGAACACTTGCCTGGTTACCTGTCTGGAAAATCCATTCACTCCACATCTGTCCCTAGTTCCAAAAGTCTCTGATAGATCACCTGGTACAGCATCTCTTGAATATGTCTTCCTCACTGTGCTCCAAGCACCTGGTCCCAGACTCACCATTTGCTCCTCATGTTTCAGAGAGATGTTGGTGATGAAGGGTGGATTTTTTTTTCCTCTTTAAAGAAAAATGCAAACAAATGCTTGATCTATCAGTTTATATATGTATTTGTTGTTACCTTTATGCTCTTAAGTAATAAAGCATTCTTTATGACCCATCTGGATTATTTCATTGTTCTTGCTTAATAATTCCCTATAAGGCTGCTAAGTCAGTCCTTTTCAATTCTCTTTATACATGGCGTATGCAAAAGCTGTTACTTTATGACTCTAAACATTATTTTTATTCTAGCTGAGGTTATGTTTTCTCACTTCTGAAAATGCTTATTATGTAATGTTTGAATATACAAAATATATGTAGCATAATAACAAGAACATCTGTGAATGCATGAACTATTGTATATTGAACTCCTTACTTATTTGGTCTCTACTTCTTCTGCCCACTCCCCGTGCTGGTGTACCTGATGTACTAAATTGCGTTTTAATTTATACTTTTTATCACATAAGTTTGAATCTCTAAACAGTATGCCATTTAGTTTCGTTAATTTTGTGATCTTAAAATGAGTATTGATATTATAATTTTTGATTATTTGCTTTTTTTGAGACAAAATTATGTTTCTAAGAAATTTCTGTGATTTTCTCCTTAAAGAGCTGTGCTTTTTAAACGTGAACGTGCACACAGATTACCTTGGGAGCTTGTTAAGATCTGGATTTTGATTCAGGACATCTGCAGTCGGACCTGAGGCTCTGCATTTCTAACATGCTCTCGGGTCTTGTTCATGCTGCTTTGTGTCACATTTTGACCAGCAGAGTTATAGTGGGCACAGATTATTTACAATTAGTAGATAGATGGTAACTTACTCTAAGATAATAGTTTATCAACTTCAGGTGTGCCTTCCTGAAAATACACATCCTCCTTACATTTATTTCTTTTCCTGAACCTTAGTGGAAAGATGGAAATTGTCAGAAGCATTTTGGGGCTGGCTCCCTTTGACCTAAGAGCAAGGATGAGTGATGCCCTTGGCTGAAGCCCACTTGGTTGATATTAAAGCAGGTTCCCCGCTGAGGATGCTTTTGCATCATGTTTCGTATAGAGAGAATATGGTCATTTTTTTTAATACTGGGATTTTCCAGCAATGACAATGTATGTTGGCTATGGATATCTTAATATGTGAGGGCTTTAGGGCTAAATTTATAGTTTTTACTTTCTTTGTCTTACACTTCATCACTTCGTGAACCTTTGGCTTTGGTAAGGTCCTAATAGTGCGAGATAACTTGTAAGAAGAGAACAGGAAGCTGTGTGACAGAATTTGGGGCCCCTCTTCAGTGTGACTCAGCTGAAAGATGGACAGCTCTGATATGTAGATGATTTATCATCCTTGCGTCTCCCAGCGCGTACATTTCAAGGAGCCCCTGGCACTTCCGATCTTCTTAAAGATAGATATTTAGCAATCCTTTTGCTTTCCGAGAGACTAAAAGATACTTGTTAATGCTATTTATTCTACTTCTGAATTCACATGTTGAAGTCTGAAACTCTAATCAACTTCCACTTTAAGAAGAGCAATTTAGCCTTTGAGAAAATGGAAAATATGGCCATGTATTATATATTATTTAATAAAGTAGGGTAGGAGAGGGAATTGAGCTATTTGGTTCTAGTAGTTGTCTGCCTTAGTGAGAGAAATTAGTGTTCTGAGGAATAAGTCATGAATTATTTCACCCAATATTTACCATTACTCTAAATAATGATGAATTTGATTGGTGTGTTGTGTATTTGAAAGTCTTCTTAGCTTGTTTGGAGATAGAAGAGTTGACTTTAATTAAAGGACAGGGTGTATTTTCATTGCAAATGACAGGAACTCAACTCAAATCATTTTAAGCTCAAAGAGGAATTTCTGTGCTCGTATGACTGGCAAATTCTCATGGTTTTATAGTGTTAGTCATGGATAGATCCAGGGCTCATCAAGTTACCAATTCTTTTCCTCCCTCTCTCTGTCTTTCTCTTTCAGTAGCTCAGGTCTGTTTTCCTTCTTGTGGCCAGGGTAGCCAAGTTGGCCACCTGTGGTTTGAGGCTGATGTCAGCCTATTTTAAGTGGTAATCTCAGAGAGTAGAGTGGGTGCCTTCTGGGTAGCTTAACTAGTTAGTTCTCCCTTCTTATCTTTTACTTTAACCTCTATCTCTTCTTCTTCAGCTATTTAACTCTTAATCTTTCAACTATTCAACTGCTCTCATTTAGAATATCTTATTTCCTTCTCTAATTACCCCCTCTCTTTCTCTATGTGCCTGAGATCATTGAAAAGCTCTGCATGTGTATGCAAGGGTGAGGTGGGGTTTGTTGATGTAGCCATTTAAAATAATATTATATAATATTTAACATCATGTAAAAATGTGCACAATACATTAAGTAGAAAATCAGATCCTAAAATAGCTGTAGACTGTGATATCTTTTAAAACACATATGAGTAGAATATCTAGCTCTATAGGCATGACAACATATAGGCAATAGCAAAGGTATTCAATAGGATATACTCTAAAGAGTTAACATTGATTATAGCCAAGTAAATTCCAAAAAAATGTAGCTTCGTATCCTTAAGCCTTTTCTCCTGGGAAGCTCACACTCCCTAAAGAAGGCTCTTTCACTCATCTGATGGGAGATTTGCTTGTGTATGCAAATACATTTGCTTATACATCCATTACTGTGGAAGGTGAGTGGAGGAGGAGTGTGGGAGCTTTAACACTGGGTTTGCAAAGTTTCATTTAATGCTCCTGAATTCAGGATGGGACACA
Organism: Hyaena hyaena; assembly: GCF_003009895.1. NCBI lineage: Eukaryota > Metazoa > Chordata > Mammalia > Carnivora > Hyaenidae > Hyaena > Hyaena hyaena. The sequence goes on from NW_024080897.1 coordinate 2,010,856, forward strand.
TGCCTGCCTTTGAAGATGCCTCAGGAGAGATGGGGTGTGTGTGTGTGTGTGTGTGTGTGTGTGTGTGAGAGAGAGAGAGAGAGAGAGAGAGAAAGAGAGAGACTGTGTGTTGTGAGGAGTTGCCTGGCTGAGTGTCCAAAGCAGGGAAAGAGACACAGGAGAAATATCTATTCCCCAGCTCCTTCCAGGGCAGTGCCTCCAAAGCAAAGCCTCTTCTCTGGAAGACCTCATTATCCAAAGACATCTTTGGTTGGCAAGGCACACCAGGGTAGAAATTGACTCCAGCAGTCACATTCCCTAACCCCCAAAGTTTTCTCACAAAAGTAAATCAGATGACCTTCTAGATAACATCCTGCAGGTGCCTATCCAATTCCTAATTAAAAATCTAAATGAATCTTTTTTTTTTATTAAGGTATACTTCCAAATGTTTAATATCTATGAAATAAATCTGAGTTACTTAAGTTGACCCAACTATCAAAATATACAGGACAATTTTAAAATACCTTGAAATATTTTAATATTTGGCTATTTTAAGGTCCCTAAGGAGTATTATTCCTTTAGAGATATTTTAAGATCTTTAAACAGTGTTATCCACGTATAGCTTTATATGTCATTACATAATATAAAGCTATATGTGGAAAGTAATTTAGCAGAAATTGTAAAGTGGAATAATATTTAATGTCAAATTTAAAGTAACGCTGATGATTTATTTTATTTTTGTTTTCAGGGTATTTAGGAATCAGTGCTGAAAGTCATTATGATATTTTTTTATCCTCTCATACAGGGATGACTATTTATACTTTTCTTCTTAATTGAATTTTTTTAAACTTTTTTTTTAAAGCTCATTTATTTATTTTGAGAGAGAGAGAGCAAGCGAGCAGGGGAGGGACAGAGAGAGAGAGAGAGAGAGAGAATCCCAAGCAGGTTCTGTACTGCCAGGTACAGAGCCCGACCAGGGTCTCGAACTTACGAACCACAGGATCATGACCTGAGCTGAAACCCAGAGTCAGATGCTTAACCACCTGAGCCAACCAGGCACCCCATTAATTTAATTCTTTTTTGCCATTAATTCCTATGTTAGATATTGACATAAAATGGCAGTCATTCACAGGTAGTGGATATTGTGTTCATCTTCCTTCTTCTTAGCATTTATTTCTCCCCTCTCCCTCTTCCTCTTTATTCTTTAATTCTTTACTTAGTGAAAAAGACTAACATTTCAATGTATACCATGTGCCAGGCCCTGGTTAAATGTTTTTCATATACTAGATTATATCTCACAGTCATCCTCAGAGGAGTGATGGTAATCTCTGTTTTTCAGATGCTGGGGGCTGAAGCTTCAAAGTTTAAGCAGTTAGAAAGCGGAAAGCTGCCAGCGGTCCCTGCAAAAGTTCTCCAAATGTCCCTGGAGCCGCAGCCACAGCAGCATCATTTGGGAACTTGTTAGAAAGGCAAATTCTTAGGCATCACCCCAGTTGTACAGAATGAGAAACTTTGGGAGGTGGGGGCCTGCCGTCTGCATTTTAACAAGGAGTGATTTTGATCCATGCTTAAGTTTGAGAACCGCTGATATCATTCTTCTCTGAACTCTGCGTGAAAACTACATTCTCTAATGTGGACTTTCCCCTTTGTCATAAATACACTCATATGAATTTGTTCTTGTAGGTTTATGTCACATTTTATTTTACCGCTAAATATATGAAACCTTTTGGGTTCAAATGGGTTTCTTATAGTTTATTCTAGTGATTATTTTTTAAAAAATCTGTATTTTAAACTGGGTTACTCAAAATATTAACCAGCTAGAATCCAGCAATGCAGTAACATGAAAAATATATGCACTATTGATATGAATGGTTAAGAAAGAATCATTGAAACATCTTTGATGCAAATACGTTATTTTATTAAAGCATCGGGTCAGGACCTCTGGGCAGCAAGAGCTGCACTGAGATTGTGAGGAGAAATTGATTATATACTGTCAATATTGGGAAGGGGTTAGGGACAGCGAAGTCTCTAAGAATTTTGGAAGCAAGGTTTCCAGGACCTTGCGGGGCTAGCTGCTGATAGAAAAAGGTCATTTATGGGGCACCTGGGTGGCTCAGTCGGTTAAACGTCCCGACTTCGGCTCAGGTCAAGATCTCACGGTTCGTGGGTTCAAGCCCCGCGTCTGGCTCTGTGCTGACTGCCAGCTCAGAGCCTGGAGCCTGCTTCAGATTCTGTATCTCCCTCTCTCTCTGACCCTTCCCTGCTCACGCAGTCTCTCTCTCTCTCCCTCTCTCTCTCTCTGTCTCTCCCTGAGAAATAAATAAAACATTAAAAAGAAAATTAAAAAAAAGAAAAAGGTCATTTATTACTGGTTAGTAAAAAGTCGATCATGAGATCCTTTAGATGTGTATCAGTAGGTCATATGCTTGGAGGATGATTGCTAATGTATATCGTGGGGGTGGAGATAAAGGAAGTTTTCAAAAGGAATTTTTATGTGATAAAGAAGACTTACAGGATCCTGGAGGTCGGGATAATGTTAAGCTAAGATTGCCTTTTGCCCTTAGCAAAGTCTTAGCATCGAGGCAGTTGAGTTCCTAGAGGAAGGTCACTCTGCCAGTCTCAGGGATTTGTTAATGGGCTGTAAGTTGTAAGGACATTTACTTTTTTTCCTTTTGCCTTTGTTTCCACATCGTTATGACCAACTAGGTTTAATTCTAGGAGTATAAGGATGGATTGGACATCCAAGAAACTTAATCTAATTTCCTTATTCAAGAAACTAAATGAGAAAAATTCATATATTTATTGAAAAAGTTTTTGTCAAATGTAGCAGCCATCCCTAATAAAACAATTAAGTCACATAGGAATAAAAGGGAAACACTACATTATTATAAAAACTATTTACTAAAGTGATAGCAAACATCATCCTAAGTTCAGCCAAAATAGTAAAACACTAAGCTATAACCACGAGGATGTCTTCTATTGCTATTGTATTTAATATGTTCTTTTTGGTTGAAGTAAATGTAAAACGTCAAAGTAGAAAATATAGAAAATAGAATAATAGTTATAAATATTATAAAAAGTAAGCCTATTGGGTTATTTTTGAAGATACTTCTTCTATAACTGGAAACCCCAAGATATGCTAGTAAAAATGACTAGACTTGATAAGGAAACTTTACAGAGAGCCAAGTTATAAGAAAAACATTAAGGGGCCCCTGGCTGGTCCAGTCAGTGGAGCATGTGACTCTTGATCTCAGGGTTGTGAGTTTGAGCCCCACGGGTGCAGAGATTGCTTAAGAATAGAATCTTAAAAAAAAAAAAAAAGTATTAGATTTTTTATACCATTGCTAGCCATTTGAAATGGAAATAGTAAAAATTTCTCAGTTTTGGAAATGACAAAACACAAAATGCTTAGGTATAATTTTAAACAAGGAAATGACACAATTACATATAAATGAAATTACAAAGTAATATTGAAAGATATAAAACCAGACATAAACAAAGAGAACTAATATCCTACTCATCATGTATAAACTCAGTGAAATTTCAAATTATTTTTGGAGTTTATAAAAAATTCAAGGTTTGGAAAAATCACTATCTGAGAAAATAAATTAAAATATGAAAAGGGGGAAGAGTGGAGAGCCCTTTTTCTTACCAAACAGCAAAACACAAGACAACCGTAATAATCACAAAAATGGTGGGGAATAAACATGTAGACTAGGATAGCTACTCTGAAGTAGTTCTCGGTATATATGAAACTTAATATATGATAAAGCTGACATTTTATTTCACAATAAAAATGATTTCTTAAATCACTTCGGCTCAGGACATGATCTCAAGGTTCGTGGGTTCAAGCTCCTCGTCAGGCTCTGTGCTGACAGCTTGAAGCCTGGAGCCTGCTTCTGATTCTGTGTCTTCTTCTCTCTCTGCCCTTCCCATGCTCATGTTCTGTTTCTCTGTCTCTCAAAAATAAACAAACATTTAAAAAATAAAAAATAAAATTCAAGAAGAAAATTAATAGTTCATGTGGTAACATGGAGACCTTTTTTTAAGCTTATTTATTTATTTTGAGAGAGAGATTAAAAGAGCAGGGGGAGGGGCAGAGAGAGAAAGGGAGTGAGAGAGAATCCCAAGCAGGCTCTGCATTGTGCATTGTCAGCACAGAGCCAGACATGGGACTTGAACTCACAAACTATGAGATCATGACCTGAGCTGAAACCAGTAGTCCAACGCTCAACTGACTGAGCCACCCACGTGCCCCTGTGGAGACCTTTCTAATCAAGCCAAGAGATCTAGAAGCTACCAAAGAACTTTTGGCTACATAAAAATGAAAATTTTGAGAATGGCAGAAGCTACCAAAGACAATAGATCACAGCTGGAGAAGTTATTTCTAATGATAATGTAAACGTCGTCATCGTCGTCGTCATCATCATCGTCATCATCATCATCAAATAAGCCTGACAAGTTAATGGCTCTCTTGGTCCACTTTCCCAAGAAAGTAGAGTCTGAGGCAGGATTAAAGTGCTGATGCTTTATTTATGAGGTGCAAGCTCAGGTTACAAAGTTAGGGATTAAAGAAAGAGAAAGAAGGCAAGATGTGCTGTGATCCAAAGTGATGTGGTGTTACTGCTTCACAAGACACAGTTTAAGACACAGCAAGTTGCCTAGCAGGTGTATGTACTCAGCATACGGAACTTCTCAGATGAGTGGCAAGGAGAACTCAGCTTTGGAGAAGTCCTTGGGAGGGAGGCTGGAGGGCAGGCATCTGCCTAGCTCCCTTTGGTATCTTCTTTCCTATTGGTCCGAGTTTGCCCAATAGACAGCTTTTCACCTGTGTCATTATACCCCTTAATGACTGTTCTACATGCCAGTTCTCATGCCCCTCATTGTTTTTTGATCTAGGCTGAAACTGATGAAGGATCAAAAACTCTGAACATCCAGCTGGTCAGCCTAGCACAGCAGTGAGCAAGGGGGATGGCCTGACACATGCAGGGCTGGTGACCAGCTGGACCCCCAGAGTGTTAGTGGGTCTAAGAGACAGATAGTATAACCAAGGGGATCTGAGGAGAAGATTTTTATCCAGTATAATAGCAGAAAAATATAAAAAAGCATTTCAAAGAAGTTCAGATTTAAATGGGCAGTATGATAAGGTGACTGACCTTCTCAGTAAATATATTTTTCAAAACATCTGTCATAGTAAGAGTTAAGAATTGCCCAAACCTTGGAGTTATCCATCTGTTTCTCACAGATGTCCTATTGCCTGTGCTCTGGTTAAAGCTACCATTGGCTCTTTAATGCAAGGATTAGAAGGAACTAGCTTTTGAACTGACCTCCTACTTCTTTCTGCTCTCACTTCACTGAATCTATTCTTACTATAGCAGCCAGAGTAATCTCATTACAATAGAAATGAGGGCACTTTAGTTTTCTGCGCAAAACTTACCTATGGCTTCCTATCTACCATAGAGAATAAGTTAAAGTCCTTATGGTAACCTGTAAATTCGCACACAACCTGGTTTGTTAACTCTCTGATCTCGTCTTCTATCACAATTCCATTGTTTTGTTTTGTTTTGTTTTTAAGCTCTAGTCACAAGCCAAGCATACTCTACCTCAGGGCCTTGGGCACTTACCCCTTTCCCGGCTATCTGCTTGTCTTTTCTGTCTCATCACTTACTCAAAAGGCACCTTTCCATTAAGGCTTTTATTGACCACTCTTTAAAAATGTCCAAACTCCTACCCATGACATTTTATATCCCTCTATCCTGCAGATTTTTTAAAAAATTTCTAACATTTATAAATATAGCAATCTGTATATTTTACTTATTTATTTAGTTTTTGTCTGTTTCTCTAGAATGTAGGCCCCGTGAATGTCTATGTGTTTCATTCACTATTGTATTCCTGGTGTAGAGTAGATGGTCAGTAAGTGTTTGTCAAATGAAATGGTCACAGCACGGAGTAAGGTCTGGTCACTGCCAGCCTTGGTCTCATTTAGTGTTGCTGGTGAGGGCTGGTGGTCATGTAAGGAACTTGAAAGAGATACTTCTGACTCCTCGGCATCCCTGGTGTGGCCCATGTTTTGAGATATGACAAGAATTCCTATATTCTTTTATTTTTTTTAATGTTTCTTTATTCTTGAGAGATAGAGACACCGTGAGCAGGGAAGGGACAGAGAGAGAGGGAGACACAGAATCTGAAGCAGGCTCCAGGCTCTTAGCTGTCAGCACAGAGCCTGATGTGGTGCTCGCACCCAAGGACCACGAGATCATGACCTGAGCTGAAGTCAGACGCCTAACCAACTGAGCCACCTAGGTTCCCCAAGAACTCCTGTATTCTTGAGTTTAGATTAGAGAAAAAAAGAAATTCATATGTTAGGAGGAAGGTGGAGGAAACTTGCTGGGAAAATGAAGTGGTTAGGATTTAGTTTGATAATAAACCTTTGTTTTTAATAAAAATTGATTGTCCTGACAAATGAGTAAGATAAATGTATTTATTCAAAGAATTACCTTCTCAGAAGAGAAAACCTTCCTTGATCTGATGAGTAAGAGTTACTGAAATATTGTTTCGTGCTACGACAGAGCTTTCTGTCAGTGACTTAAAATGGGAAAGAGAAGGACTGCTAGCAAATCCACACCAGAAACATGATTGATTTGAAAAGCTTCACTTAAGCAGGATTCCATTCAAATGGAATCAATATAAAATAATGACCTGATTCACCATCTAGGAAGATGCCACCATTTTTTTTTTTAGGGGGGGCATAAAGCACATTCTTGTCCATACCATCAAGTATTTATTGAGTACATACTCTTTGCCTCACTTGTCAAACTGGTGTTCCATGGAAAGCAATATTTCAAGATGCTAAGATCTGGGCAGCAAAACATAACAAAACAAAAACCACACAAAACAACCTAAAAACAAAAAACTCCACAAAAACAAAACAAAAAAATCCCTCCCACATTCTGTGAAGAACTATGTTTAGGAAACATTGGTTTCTGAGATTATAAATATCTAGGAAGGTTTTTGAAATATGATTCCATATATTTCAATTTTCTTGTAAAACACTTGTTAACTTACTGGAGAATGATATTCTACGCAAGCCAATTTAGGACCATTCTACCTAAAAGACAATGGTAGTCTGGTTATTTTATTTTAGCAAGGTAAGTTTTGGTGTAGTAGTTTTCATTTAAAAAAATGTTTATTTATTTTTTGAGAGAGAGAGCTAGAGCGGGGGAGGGCCAGAGAGAGAGGAGAGAGCGAATCCCAAGCAGGCTCCGAACTGTCAGTGCAGAGCCCAGTTTTGAGCTCAGTCTCATGAACTGTAAGATCATGACCTGAACTGATATCAAGAGTCAGACTGTCAACTGACTGAGCCACCCAGGGGCCTCTAAGTTTTGGCATAGTAGTTTTCATTTTAATTCTCCTCCAAGCAATAGAATGATTCATCATGGATTTGGGAAGCTATGTCTGTTCAAATATTTGTTACTAAAAGAGCTACTAAAATTAAAAGTGAATTAGCTGAACCACTTTTAATTATTCAGGGTACTTTTTAATCTATAGAAAGAAATGAATGTATTTCACATTCTTAATGTTAGTTAAATTCCTATGAGAAGTACAAAACTATATAGATAGTACTTTAGCAAAATAAACAAGTGGACAGATATTTAATGAGCTTGCCAGTGTGACCAGGAGAGATAAAATCTCTGTCCCCAAAGTGAATTCATGTTGGTGAATAAATAGCAAGATTATTAGAATAACTTTTAATCTTCTCCCTAATTATTAACTATAAAAGAAAAACAAATTTTGTTTTGTTCCATTTCAAATGATTTCAAATTTTAGACTGAAGATTCTAAATTACTTAAAATGTTTCTTAGACACAATAGCTTATGCTAAACTTGAGTTGCTACTTTTATATGATATGTATTGTCACATCCTAATTTTCAAGTCACAGGGTAATTTTACAGCTAACATATGATGACCTTCAGTGATAATGAATCCCATAGATTCCCTTTAAAACTGAGGAATTGTAGATATATTAATAACAAACTTCCCCCTCAATCAAGATTTATATTATTAACAAAAGATAATATAGATATTTATGGAACAATAGTGCCTTGAAATAGAGCAAGAACAACTTGTAAAATTATTAAACAGTTGGGTGCAATTAGGAGCTTAAGCACTCATTATATTTGGGGATTTTGTTTAACAGTTATTTGACATTCCTTCAGAAAAAATAGCAACTCTAATAACAGTTTCTGAAGGTCCAGGCTACTGATGGTCTACTTCAGCATTGGTACTTTTTGAGCTTGTCAGTAATCTGACACCTTATTTTTGAAGCTCAGGCCAAGGGTTCTTGGTAGATTTCAACAGTTAATATGCCAGCTTACCTTTTCAGGAACCCCTTCAGGTAGAGAGAAAGACTCATATGCCTAATTTATGGAATAAAGTAATATTTGAGGGGCACATTGGTGTCTCAGTCAGTTAAGCGTCTGACTCTGAATTTTGGCTCAGGTTATGATCTCATGGTTCAGGAGTCCGAGCCCCGCATCTGGCTCTCCACGGACAGCATGGAGCTTGCTTGGGATTCTTTCTCTCTCTCTCTCTCTCTCTCTCTGCCCCTCACCTGCTAGTACTCTCTTTCTCTCTTAAAATAAATAAAACTTTAAAGTAATATTTGAATGTGGTTAAAGTTACTACAGTAACTTGGTTCACAAGCACTACCTTAAGTTAAAACAAAACAGAAACAAAACTGGTCACTTTCTTATCCCAGTGGGTGGTGTTAACCTAAATAGAACAATAGATGGGTGAAGTAATTGGTGGAAGTAGATGAGAGTTTGTGAAAAGACACTGTAATTATGACCTCACATTTTATGCAAAATAAGCTAAATGAGGTTTTTTATTCCGTGACCTTTTGTAGGGTAACTTACTTTTTAGATTCTTAAAAAATACTCATGTATGATATGTTTTTAGTTGTAAAATGTGGATGTTGGTAATGGGAGTGGTGTTTTTGGTTTGTTTTTTTGTTTTTGTTTTTTCGAATGAGGAGTGTGTATTCAGATAAGTTCTGGTCCTTCACAACATCACTGTAATTGTCTGAAATTTAAATTTTCCTTTGTTAGTTGTGTGAATCGAAAGAAAGTCATTCTACAGGAGTCATAGCAAGGCACAGACAAATGGATTTTTATAATCAGTTGGTTTTGAAAATAAATAGTATGTGCTTAAAAGCAGGGTTGTGGCAGCAATTGGCCGAGAGCGATCCAGGACGGGCTTCATCACCCCAGCTGCTTCACCAGATGGCCACTGCCAGTGATTTTTGTACCTTTTAAACAGGTTACATGTAATAGCATGAAAATACTTCCATTTAAATCTTATTAATTCTATGATAACATCTCAAGTTTTTTTAGTTTTCATTTTTTTAACAGAGATAATGTATCTTTAGTATTTAATAGGTTTGCCCACCTAAGTTATTAGATTTTCTTTTTTACAAAGAAAAATCTTCAGCATCAGAGCACAGAGGTGTTTTCCCTTTTTTTTACCTTCAAATGTCGTGATTTAGAAGTGGTTGCTTAAGAGAAGTCATGTTAACATAACAACAGTCGATGTGGTTGCAGATCTTTCCGTTTTAAGGCTCAAGGTTGTCCCCAAGGAGCAGTCTTAGCCTATGTGCAGATGTTGAGCTCTCTTAAAAAAAAATAGTGCTGAGCCTGATACAGATGTTCCCACATTGCCCAGCACTTTGATTAACCTTTTATGAAGTATCTGCCTACAAGAAATCTGGATTAGTATGTTCCCATGTGTCTTATTAAAAGCCTGCCAGGCTTTATTGAACATTGTGTTTATACATTTTGTTCTATGGAGAGTTTTGGTGTCTGGTAAATATATTGGAAAGCATTAACGTAGACTAACAAGGATGTCCGATACTAGCTGCGGACTTGAGTTTGACATGGGAGCCATCATGGTTCGATGAGCTGACTGTTACTACAGAATCACTGTAGGGATGTAAGAGGGGCTCGGATTTTCCATAAACACATTGCTAATGGAGGACTTCCCTTAACTTCCTTGGAGCCATGTTAGTAGAGTTTTCTGCTGGTATCAAATTGTCGGACAAAGAACATGTCCATCATCACTGGACAGCATTGCTCTGATCTTTAAGTACCCGACTGACCCATCTGCTATAGGATTTCTAGTTATCTTCTCTGTTCTTAAAAAAAATTTCTTCAATGGGCTTGTGATTCCTTAAAATGTATAGTGTTAAAATCAAAAGTATCACATTTTCCCTAGAGGAATGATCAGCTCCTGTTCTTTCTAACTTAACATTTGAATCTTTGGGTGATAGTTTATACTTAGAGATTTAAGAATAGATTCTTGGAATAGCTAATTTTTTTAGGGACTTGGATAACCCTCAAGAAGAGACTCCTGAGAAGTTGATAGTAGACTGTGTATCTCCGAGTGGCAGAATGATGGGGAGAAAAGCTGGCACAAAATTCAGTGTTTAGAAAATGCCAGCATTTTCCAGGCTATTTTTTTGTATGTTATGTAATTAATAAAATAATTTACTTTTTATATAGCTGTTAGAATAACTTTCAGTGGATGAGCTCATGATCACTTTGCCCTGAAACTCTCTTTTTTAAAATGTTTATGTGTGTGTGTGTGTGTGTGTGTGTGTGTGTGTGTGAGAGAGAGAGAGAGAGAGTGAGCGAGTGAGCAAGCCAGGGGGAGGGGCAGAGAGAGAATCCCAAGCAGGCTACATGCTGTCAGTGCAGAGCCCGACTTGGGGCTCAAACCCATGAACTGTGTGAGATCATTACCTGAGACGAAATCAAGAGTCCAGCGCTCAACTGTCTGAGCCACCCAAGTGCCCCTGAAACTCTTTTTCTCCCTTTTGCCTATTTTGAGTGAGTGGGTTCAAATATTTCCCACTCTTGCGACTTGCATCTCTTTGTAGTATGAAATATCTTTTCAAGTGACATAGCTTCGTTCACATGTTTTGCAGGGAATGATTTTAATTTTGTTACATCTGCCCTTCTCCGCATTCTAAATTGATTATTCTTTTGTTTATTAAACAATTAATCGAATATATCCTCATCTCTCCATTCGCTTATTAGATTAGCCCGCAAGCTGGTTTTGTCATCTCCAGTTTATCCCGTATCCTCTCTACCCTCAATGCTGCTACTAGGATTGTCTTCCTAAATGCACCTGGGCTAATGTTCTGGTATATTCCCATGGCTTGCTGTACCAGAGGCAGAATCCTTAGCATTTGTTCAAAGGCCTGTCACAGCTCAGCTCCAACCTACCTTCCAACTACATTTCCAACAACCTCCCCCCTCCTTTTTTTTAACCTTCCCTCTCATTCTATAACAAATATCTAATAAATCCATAAGCCTTTATAATCAACTTTCCCTTTCTGCATAGAGCTCTAGCCTCATTTGTATCTACTTGCTCTCTGCTAGGACCATTTTAGTTTACTGTATGAATTGAGATGAGATGGTTTTTGTGACTTCCCTCTTTTCTGCTTCTACATTTCTCTAAATTCCACCTATTTTCTTTTTCTTCCACTCTTCTCAAAGGAAGAAGTATCTCTTTCATCCAATTAACTGAACTAAAGCCAAACTGTGAATACTTTCTCAGACAACTTCAGTGATTTCCCCTGTGGAGTGTATTCAAGTGAATAAGGCTGTTTGCTTGGTCTTCAAGGCATGCCATGATTTGGCCCAAACCTACTCTGCCAGTGTTGTTCTCAGGGTGTTCCCTCCTTCAGTGGCAGGTGCAAATGGGATTAATTCTCTGTGCTTTGCTTTGCTTTCTCCCTTGCCTTGACTGATGCTCTTTCTTCTAAATGTCATGTCCCTCTCCCTTCTCTCTAATGACATTGGGCATCTAGACAAAAGTTGTGTCCCAGATGAACGCGTTTCTGATTCCCCCGGTGTGCAATGCTCACACCTCATCTGCGCTCTTTATCATCACTTCTGCTGCCGTCCACAAGCTTGCTACTGAAGGAGGAGCTTCTTGGTAACAGTTTATTGCTGATTCAGCTTTGCCTTTTCCCCACGATGCCTACCACACAATCTTGTATTTAGGACATGCTCAGAACATGGGTGATGGACATTAAGGGAGGGCACCTGTTGTGATGAGCACTGAGTGTTATATGTAAGTGATGAATTACTAAATTCTACAACTGATCTAATATTACACTGAATGTTAATTAACTGGAATTCAAATAAAAACATGAAGCTAAAAAAACCCAAAAACATAATAAAAATGTATTTTGAATGAATACATGAATGAAATCACTTATTTCTGAGACTGAACATTTCATGAAACATTACTTACAAAGCTGCACGTATTTATTTTAGATGAAAATTTCTTAGAGCAACCTGCTAATTTGGCTGTTCGTTAATGAACTGTGGATTAGGATAGAGAATGATTAATTTCTTATTTTAGCTTGTTGGAGATGATGTGTTTAGACAATTCCTGAAATGCTCACATTAGTTAGATTTAAACAGAGGGCGGTATCTTGTTTAATAGGCGTTATTTCATAGATTCTTCCTTGGTGTGCTTCAACACTAAGATGTCAGGATTTATGAAGAGGTAAACAGAGGTGTGTTTGCACTTATGAGACCATGATTTTGCATGTGCAACCGCAACACCCATTGTGCTTAGTGGAAGGAAGGAAATGGAGAAATGGAAAATGGGAAAGGCTGAAAAACGAGTTACAAGTTATATAAGGTTTGATACTAAGATGAGTATTATAAAGTGAATTTTCTCCTTAGGGTCCTTGACAAAGAATGCTAGCGCTGAGATCCAGCACACAGGTCTGTATTTGTTCATTTTACAGAGGGTCCTCCAAGGCTAAGTACTTTGCCCTCCTCTTGTGCGCGTTCTTTGATCCAGAGACATCTCTAATAGTCCGCTACCTAAATCAAGATAAAGTAGCACCCAAATTGATCTACAGCAATTGCAAAATTTTTTTTATTACTGAACTCCATTTAAACTTTATAGATATTAGTTGACCTGTCACAAGGAACAAGGTTATTGTGCTTGACCTTTGTATCCTCTGCCTATTTTAAGGGCAGGAACTAACAACTCAGCAGAAGTGAAGCGGAGAACCTATTCTTTGTCATGGCAACTTTCACTTCTGCCGAACACCTAGAATTAAGTGGAAGAGATTTCATATTGCAGGGGGAAAGATGAACATTAGCAATACTGTTGGAGATGAGAGAGAAACATTATTGCCAACTTACAACCTGTAAATTCAGTAGTGATAGATAAAAATATTTTTTGAAATATTTAATTTTTAAGTAAACTAAAAGCTTAAACATATGCAATTCATCCAAATCTGCTGTTTTAGTAATTCTTTTTTTTTTCATTTTTTTATGTTTATTTATTATCAAGACAGAGAGAAACAGAGCATGAGTGGGGAAGCGGCAGAGAGAGAGAGAGAGAGGGAGACATAGAATCTGAAGCAGGCTCTAGGCTCTGAGCTGTCAGCACAGAGCCTGACATGGGGCTTGAACCTACAAACCGTGAGATCATGACCTGAGCCAAAGTCAGACACTTAAATGACTGAGCCACCCAGGCACCCCCTGTTTTAGTAATTCTTAAATCTGTTACCCTGTGGAAACCAGAAGTCCAGATGTCATGTTTTGTCAGGATATTTCTCATGGTAGGTTAACCTCCTATTGAATTCAAAGCCTTAACCTGAAAATTCAAAGACAAAGAAGACTGTCTTGCATGCGATTTGTAATCTATTGTCTAAGGTACCTAGTAAAGCAATGATGAGTAGGGTAACATAGTGTAAACTTAACATGTAAGGACTCCATGAGGGCAGGAATGTGTCTCTTACACACTGCTGCCTTACCCTGGCATCTAGCACAATGCCTGTACATAGCAAAAGCTGAGTAAGTACGTATCAGATGTTATTTGGGATTTTGCACAGGAAGGACTTGATGTGGCATCTGATCCAGTTGGGAGGAGGTTTCCCACAGACAGTGTCACCTGAGCAAAGTTTAGAAGGATATGTCACCATGAATATTACCATGCATAGAGAAAATGGCCGCCAGACGGGACTGATAGTGAATGGCATTCCAAGACCATGGACTCGAATACGAAAAGCACAATAGCATGAGACAGCACGCAGTGGTTGTGTCGGATGTTTAAGACACTAAAGGTGGCACAACCAAATTGTGCAAGGATGCGGCAGATAAGCTAGATATTGCACTTTGTGTGAAGGCCACTAGGGCCCCATGAAGCATTTAGTGGCACACTTAGGTTTGCATTGTAGAAAAAAAAAATCACATTTTGGAGTGATGGCAGTGGAATAATTCAGATCATACAATCAAAATATTGTAAACTGTGATAGGAAGAAGTCTTATAATCAGAGACAAAGTTTGTTGAACTCTTATATCAGTGGATGGAATTGATCTGTCTTTCATGAAAAAACAGTTTAGGGAAGGTGACTATTGTCACCTATTTATTTATCTAGGGTCCTTTTAACAAGTCACTTTTGGTTTTATACACATATTATGTGTGTATATATATATATTATAGTGTATATATTTTAAATACATATGTACATTATATATATATATATATAGAATGCCTCATCATGCCTAGAAAATAATCACATTTGCTCTATTAGGTTGCAAAACTAAAATTTAATTAATGGTGAAAAAGTGATCATTTAATTTACTTTGAAAGATTTTTTAAAATGTAACTTATTGTCAAATTGGCTTACATTTAAGACACAGTGCTCATCCCAATAAGTGCCCTCCTCCATACCCATCACCCATTTCCCCCTCTCTGCCACCCCCCATCAACCCTCAGTTTGTTCTCTGCATTTAAGAGTCTCTTGTGGTTTGCCTCCCTCTATTTCTGTTTGTAACTATTTACCCCCTTCTCTTCCCCTATGGTCTTCTGTTAAGTTTCTCAAAATTCACATAGAAAGATTTTTAATATTAGTAAAACTATAATGACTTCATGAGAAATGTATTTTAGAATGTTGACTGGACTATACTTTGCATTGATGTTGAAAAATACCAGAAGCATCGTTAGAGAGAGGTCATTGAGTCTAGTGTTCTAGAAGAAAGTGATACTTGCTTTTTCTATGCAGTGGTTCTCAAGTACAACTCCGATTAGCTTTCTTTTCCACATGGGAAAATTTCTGAGAGTGAGGGAGTGTTCTCTGTTAATTATTATGCTGGAAAAGAGGTGTTAACTGAGGCAGTCCCTGGCCAAACAAAGATGTATGGCCATCTCTAAGAACAACCCATATAGCATTAGAAATATATATTTAATTTGATATATTTTTTATTCACAATCTTTGCTTTTTAAAAATCCTCTCCAATATATGAATTAAAGCAGAACATAAAATAACTCACTATAAAATTTGCCTTTACAGTAGACCTTGGTCCAAAACACTTTGGAAAGAGAAAAGAACAAAGGGGAAACAGTAATAACCATATATTGGTTATCTTGCACTTAAACCTTAAGCAATAAAATGAACTAGAAACAATTAAAAACATTTTTTTAATGTTTATTTATTTTTGAGAGAGACAGAGACAGAATGCAAATGGGTTAGGGGCAGAGAGAGAGAGAGAGAATGCAAAGCAGGCTCCAGGCTCCGAGCTGTCAGCACAGAGCCCTACACAGGACTTGAACTCACAAACTGCAAGACTGTGACCTGAGCTAAAGTCAGACGCTTAACCAACTGAGCCACCCAGGTGCGCCAAACTAGAAACAATTTTTAAACTCTGTAAGACCGATCCAAATATATAGATGTAGATGGGTAACATGGGGGTAGCATATAGTACAATGGAAAAAGCTTTGTTCTGTCAGCTAAAGTCTTGAGTTCTGGTCCTGCATCTGTCTCTCTCTAACTTTGAGACCATGAGACAATACTTTCCTTCTCTGAACCTCAGTATCCTCTTTCAAATGAGAGTTGAAACTCACAAAAAACTTTTCCAAAATTAGGAAAAAGATCCAGTTTTTTTAACCGATGGAATAAACATATGTTAAACTATTGAAGCTCATCAAGGTAGCAAGTATAAGAAAAAGAAAACATGACGAGTACATGGCAGGGAGTATTGTAGTTTACTGATGGCAGAGGTCTAAGTGGATAAATCCACTCAGGAGGGCATCTAGCAATGTGATCAAAGGCCACAAAATTAAAAAAGAAACCTTTTTCCATGCTTTTTGATTTCACAATTCCCTTTCTAAGAATTTACCATGGGGAAGTAATCAGATTGTCCTAGAGGGATGTATGCACAAGGAGATCTATTGTCTGGTTATGTATAATGGCACAGCATCTTGAAGGAAATGTCTAGTGTTAAGGGACTGAGTAAATAACTTATGGCATAAACAGCTGATGATAAAATTACATAACCTTTTAAAAACATACTCTTGAAGATTATTTAAGATTATAAGTAAATGCTTTTGAAAAGTTGTTAAATAGATAAATGGCTCACAAAACTGCATAGGTAGTATAATAATTACTTTGCAAAAAAGTGCCTATATCATATGAAAACGAATGAAATTTATACATGAGATTTATATGGAATGTCTACAAGAGTAAATAGCAAAATGTTAACAGTAGCTGTCTCGGTGTTGTGAGATTAGAGGGAATTTTTGCGCTCTTATTATTTTATTTGAAAATATTCTCCAAGGAAATGTTTATGTATTTTACAAAGGACAATAATTGTTATATAGTACTTTTCAATTAAAAAATGTTGCTAAACTAGATAATTTATAGCCAGCTCTGGCTCTAAGATTCTAATAATCCCATGATTTTATTTTAGAACACAGTTTGGCAAATTACCTCCTTCCTAATCTAGCCTGCTACTTGATTTTGGAAATGAAGTTTTATTGAAACACTGTCTTGCCCATCTATTTACATATTACTTATGGCTATTTTCATGCTCCAATGGTAGAATTGAGTAGTTGTGATAGAAGATGGGTATGGCCCACAAAAACCAGAATATGTATTTTCTGGCCTTATACAGAAAAATGTTTTCTGACCTCTATCTGGAATGTTGAATTGGAAATGTCTCACTTTGAAAACTTACTCATTCAGTTAAAATATGGTTTAATATTATAATTTCAGGTAATATTAATGCCTAAAATTCTGTAAAGATGTATACTTTATTTAAATAATTTTGTGAATAGTAAATTCACAGGATCAGGAAAGAGCAAGATTGAACTTGACTGTCTTTTATGGAGAAATCATAGAAGTTTAGAGATCTGGGCCTTTTCTCATTCTGTGCCCTGACCTTTTGGACTGCACACTGTTATTTCAGTCTAGTTTTGTGAAAAGGAAAAGGGGCTATTATTGCTGCTGCTGCTGCTGCTGCTGCTTTTTTTTTTTTTTTGCCAAATGGTTAGCCCACTTTCCAGCTGAAGGTGAAATATTGCCTTCATTTCAGTAACACACATTTATTGCATGAGGCACTTTTGTGGGCTGCCGTGGAAGATGACTGAAGAGTTCCCAATCTTAAGGAACAGGAGGAAAACAGATGGGGAAGCTCATCCTGGATAACGGGAGAATCAAAGTACGGATATGGCACCGGAAAGACATCTGAGAATTGAGGAAAAATGATGGTCTGGGGGAAGTGGAAAAAATGAGGGTGAAGTACATGATAAATCCGTGAAAGGACTGAGTCAGAATTTTATACTTATATAGCCATGATTTTTTCCCCACATTGTTTTATAATATTTTATCAGATTCACTTAAGATTTTGATGAATCAAACTAGGAAGATTTAACTTAAAAATGTCATTTGCAGCTTTCAAAGATATTCAACTTTGAAAAATAGTTTTCTACTTAATGTGGATTCAATTCTGATTGGGATTATTTTCATTGGTGGCTTATTTTCAGGATGGAGTTGCGTCTCATCCAGAACAGCAAACAGCAAAGAGAGCTAGAGTCTCCTGTGCTTCTAATATTTTCTCTTTTATTCTCCAACTAGATGTTAAGTTAGTTAAAAATGTGATTAGATATTAGGACGCTTCATTATTTGTTATACATTAGGGCCAAGGTCTCCTCAAGTGGCCATCTAATGGAGATCTGCCTTAGTTAATGATGATGAATGGAGGTGGACGGTCTCTCTTTCTGGAGCTAGGGGGTGTCTTTGAAGGGCACTGTGAATTCCTTGATTACCTGGGGGAGACAACAGAGAATACCATACACAGTTTGGAAGGCTTCCAAGTTCAACTACATGAGAATTATTACTTGATGTGTTTCTAATGATTTTCCTGCCCCAAGTTTTCCATGTTTCCACCCTTTCATATTTTTTGAATTATCAGGAGATCAGAGGTATCTAATAATTCCTCCAAAGTTAATTTCCATTTCTAGATTGTGGGCATTGGGTACCTGGATCTTATTATGGTTGGAAAACCTAATGGCTTTTTTATTTGGAAACAAAATGATGGGAACACTATTGACAACAATAAACTTGGTTGTCAAATAATATTATTCATATTTGCTTGATATATTTATAAATATTTCTGAAAAATCCATATTTATTCCTGAAGTTAACATTTACTTTTAAAATATTTCATGAATGTTTTAAGTTTCATTTTTGATAGATAATATATTTTGATAGCAATTTTTGTCGAAATACAAAGAACATATGAAATGCATCATTTATGGAATTTCCTAACTTGCACTGTTCTTTATTCTTCTCGTCAAATTTTGGACAGCTGTGTATTTTCACAAATTATGATATTTATGGTGAGGATCAGTACAGATTGCACTATATATGTATATATATGTATATATATGTATAGCATATAGGATTTCTTATATATAGGGAAATGAAAATAATGTGTTCTTTTACATTACTATATTAGTATAAAATAACATATAACTAATTTTAGGATCTAATACTGGGTCTTATGTAAATCCTTAATAGTTTAATATCTTTAACAACTGATACAGATAAAAGTAATTATTAGTGATCTGTAGTGCAATCCACAAGAATGTACATAATATAACCAATTTATAACTGGTTCAGGATTGGTTTGTTACTTGCCTTGTTGTGAATTGCTATTTGATTCATGGTTAACTATTTCCCCCTTAAGTGAAAATGAGTCCACATTCGTTTTGCTTCATATGATCTGTATGAAGGTGAATTAAATACTGCTTCTCTTAGAACGAAAAAGCTAGTTAGTAGTTTATCCTTTCGGGAGGACCAGAACGGTCTTGTTGACTGAGTCAGTTTCTCCATTTGGGAAGTGTTTATGCTTGCTGTGCACATATGCTCTGCCTACTCCAATGTGCAAATCGATAGTTTCTTTTTGTGTTCTGGGATTTCTGTCACGAAGTGTTTAACCCCATAAATAAGATCTTTGCTTTTAAGAAAAATAATAATTTACCTCCTTATGAAACTGGATTCTAGATGAGATGTCTTGACTTTAACAAATTATTTCTGTCGTCGTCGTCGTCATCATCATCATCATCATCATCATCATCATCATCATTTATACCAAGCAGTATTTAAAAGTGCTTTTTTTGGAGCTGGTCCTGGGTTGGGAACAAAGTAGACAGGCAGCATTGATTCAAATAAATACAAGGAAGATGCATACGGCTCAGTCAACGTTAAAATTAAAAATGTGTATGTGAAATAGATGATTTAATAGCATTATAACACTCAGGGGAATAATTATATAGGAAAGGGTGGTAGTAAGTTGTAGGAAGCCATAAAATTTGTTAGTCTTCCACATTCAGTTACTCTGGAGAGGCTTTAAGAAAGAGGAGGGATTTTAAGATATGCTTCAGTGGAAGAAAGTGCTCTCTCTAATATCGTATTTTGGGAAAGAAATTACTTTTTCAATAGTTGGCCAGCATTCATAATCTTGGGCAAATATTTGGACACATAGACTTACTGAATCTTCGTAACTGAGGGAGCAATAGCCATACATTTCTGCAAATAATAGGAGTCATTATTCGATGTTGTTTCCTGGAAACATTGCAAAAAACTTATCTTGTTGGAAGTTGGTAATATCCTAATTGTGGACATTTTGGGACACTGTAGACAAGGTTTTCAAAATAGTGCTTTGTTGGGGGGCACCTGGGTGGCTCAGCCAGTTCATTGTCTAACTCTTGATTTAGGTTCAGGTCATGATCTTGTGGTGTGTGGTATTGAGCCCTGCATTGGACTCAGCCCTGACAATGGGGAGCCTGCTTGGGATGCTCCCTCTCTCCCTTCTCTCTGTCCCTCCCTCCCTCCACTCGCACTTTCTCTCTCAAAATAAATAAATAAACGTAAAAATTGGTACTTTTTTGTTTTATTATGTGTGTGTGTTGAGTCTGTTAAAAAAAGAAACTACCCAGGTATACTTATTAATATAATACATTAAATATGTTTAAGATTATTCCTGAGGATGTGGTCCATTAATTTTGTTCCTCTGATTTATTGTGACATAGGAAATGTTTTAATTTATTATGTTTTGAGTTATTCACAATTCTTCAATGGGCAGTGTATATCATATGATTTTGAATTTGTGATACAGAATGGGATTTAATAAAATAAAATTCATCACCAAGAACAAACTCCTCCTTCATATACATATTTTCTTAATATACTTTATATGTGCTACTGCAAGAATGCTGTAATTTGCTTTTTGAAATTATAGCTCTTCACGATGAGAGGGAAGCTTGATTTGATTAATTATGCTTACAAGCTGTTAGAGAGGGGGGAAAAAAGAAAATGGTTTTGACTTTAGTTTTTGCATAATTGCTGCTTTTTGGATTTACATTACTTCCATCAGTTGTTGAGAAATGAAGAACTAATTTATTTTAAAGAAAGAGATAAGATGAGGAGTCGAGGGTATCAACACCGAGAAGTAATGACATTTAACTACGACTTTAATATGGTGATCAGCAAGATGAGAGGAAGCATTTATTAAAATGTTAGTCTTGTACTTTATATTTTTGACTCTTTAAGAAAATAGTTATTCTTATATTTAAGACAACTGACAACATTAGACGTTCCTTAAAAGGAACACAATCGGTTCCCTATATATTGCTCCATTGAAAGCCTTTGTGATGATCTTCGAATGTGTTATTCGTTATCCTACTAGAATGGTAATTGAGATTCATTTCAGTTCTTCTTAGTCAAATAATTATAATTAGAAAATATTTATTGCTGGTACCAAGACAATGCTGTAGATTGAAGCATTAGGAAAACAGAAAATATAAGGCACCAGAGTTGTAGACAGTTTAAATATTGGATCTTAAAAGTCATTAAAATAATCAACATTGTTTCCTTTTCTCTGTCTGTAATTAATTAGTAGGTATTGGAGCAGGCAGCAGACTTAAGTAAGACAGGGCAAGACACTCAAATACATGTTACCAACGCTGGGAAATGAGAGGTGAGGTCATTTCTGAGGTGCCATTTTCATTCCTGTTTCCATTTCCATTCCATTCCATTCCTATTCCTTTCTTCCTGTACTCTCTTAAGTCTGGGATCCAGCAAGAACCCCTCTTAACAGCCACGTGTGGTTAAGATTAGCTTGTTCTTTTCAAGTTCACAGCTTCATAAATATGCATGCTATTCTGGGAAGCAAAGATTCTGTCCCTGACAATTTGCTGTCTTGCCACATGCATGATATAGTCTGTTACAATAGGAAAATTGCATACACATGTTGACTGGAGTTTCAATGATAGGAAATTAAGGAATTTCCTGGGAAGATTAGGAAAATTAGCCTTTGTTAGTGGGAAAGAAAGAAAAATTATATTTGGTATGTTTCTCCTGTATTTGTACAAAATATTTACACAGTCTTCCACTATAGGAAAACTAATTTAAAATATTTTCTAAGTGAATTTTCTGATCAAACATACCGTCAGCATAGTTGGCAAATATTTATTTTTCTCAAGTTTTATTCTAATATTGTTTCAGGTTAGACACTGGGATGCTTAGCACTTTGATCTACTCTTTGCATTTATCACCTTCTGGTTTTATTATTTGTTTTTCTTACATAGTCATATATTTCTGAGGGAGACAGCGTTGATTGTAGCACCTGCTTGGGTCCATGCTGAGCCTGGAACGTAGATAAGCTCAGTAAGTACTGTTTAATTGAAAGATGATAGACAACATTATTGATGCTCAAAATGACTGGACACATAATTTTTAACTGCAATAAAAATGTAAATGTAACATATTTTAGAAATTGGTGGTAACTTATTTTTAAAAAATATTTCATTGAATTCCCATTCTAAATAAGATTAGTTGCTTTAGCAGCAAAATTTTCACATTTACTTGGGTACTTACACAAGTTCTATGGTCCACTGGGGCTCCATACGTAGGTTTAATATTAATACAAATTTTTGAAATAGTTTGCATACATGTGTTTTTCTGGAGAGAGGCTCAAAGCTTTTATTAGATTCTCAAAGAAGCCTGTGATTTAAGATGAAAAATGACTGAGTTAAAGAGTAGTTATTTTGGTGAAAAGTCCAGATTTTGACAGTGATCATGTTCTCCTTGTGCTTTATCATTTGAATAAAATTTTGATTAAAAAAATGAAATAAGAACATATGTTCCTATTCAACACTGTATCTTATATTTTAAAATTTAAAAATACATTAATGTCCTTATTTTTGCTATAATAAGACTTTAAATGAGAGGAATATTGGTAGGAACAAATCAATAGTTAAAAAATATTAAGTGGAAAAGTAGATTACAAAACATATATAGATGAATAAATTATATTAACTTTGTTAATTTCATTCAAATTGTTTTATTATCTGTTTTAATTTATTTATTGCTAATGTTGCATGAGTTAGTTATTGAAAGATCTCTGTTAAAAATCTAATATAATGAGGGGCGCCTGGGTGGCTTAGTCGGTTAAGCGTCCGGCTTTCGCTTAGGTCATGATCTCGCGGTTCGTGGGTTCGAGCCCCGCGTCGGGCTCTGTGCTGACTGCCAGCTCAGAGCCTGGAGCCTGTTTCAG